>NC_133009.1:30157443-30463096 GCF_048564905.1 Vicugna pacos
TTAAATAAAGATTATGCTGCATCCTCGCCTCATGGAAATTGAAAAAATTCTAGAATTTGAATGAGTCAATCCATAAAGCAGTCAAGACATGAGAAACACTAGATAAAATCAAGGGTTGAAAAGGCAATATTTGCTTCCAACAAGCTGGTGAATTTCCATCTTTGGTGCAGATATAGTAAAAAATGAAAAAAAAAAGGAAGTTGACATAAAGAAAATTTGGTGAACTGTCAAATTTCAATTTACAGTAAATTGAAAAGCCATTGTGCTGGTGGCAAAAAATTAGTGTATATTTGTTGTATGTATTTATCTAGCATATGTTTTCATTTTTTCTGGAAACAGTGACTTGATTTTACTCACAATAATGTTGTTCCTACCTCAGTCTCAAAGGACATGATCACCCTTGATCAGTGATTGGCTTATGCGTAAACCTGAGCCAAGCTACCCATTTGGAGCCAAGACTTTTGCTAAAGCCAGAAGTTTTTCCTATAGTTACTGGAGGTCAATATTTCAGCAGTGTCTTCCTGACAGTATGATGAAAAATAGAAGGGCAGGAATTGAGAGAGTGAGACAGAGATGCAGAAAGACACAGAAAGAGGCTGAGTCTAGGTCCTAATTTATTAGTGAGTCAAAAAAAAATGCAGCTGGGTCAGTATATGCCTTGATATAACAGATGGTGATAAAATAAATTCATTTCTTTTAAAGCCACTCTGAATTGAATTTATGTACCTAGCAACCTGGAGAGTCTTAATATAGAAGGGAATGTAATATATCCATTTAAATTCTGAAAGGATTTGAAGAGAAAGCAACACACTTGAGTTAGAGGCAGTGAAGTCTAAAAATGTGAGCAGTCTAGATGAAAGGAGAAAGAAGGTCGTAAAGACACATAATCTGTTCCCCTCCTCTATGCATCTGAATTTAACTGACTTCAAAATGGATTCCGTCTCCAGTGGATAATCAGCCGGCAGGCGTGGGTGACAGAAAGGATAAGGTTGCTGCCAATGAGTTTAGCTCTGCTTCGTGTTATTTACTCCTCTTTCATGCCATGATTTTTACTGCTCTGGTGTTTTGCTATCTTATGGACGAGAACTGTCCTCTTTCAAGTGAGAACACCGTATTTTCATTTAACAAAGTAGAAAGAATACCTAAGATGGTGTAAACCACCAAGAGAATATTAGAAAGTAGTCATTATTAATAATTAACATTTGTAATTATGCTGGAAATTGGACTAAGTAGTTTCCATAAACTATAACAATCCTCAAAACAAGTATATCTGTTTCCTAAATGAGTAGACCTAGTCTCCGAAGAGTCAGCAGTCCTCCCTGGGTTATGAACCGCGAAGGGCAGAACGCGTTTGTAGAGCAGGTGCTCCAGTGACCCTCTGCTGTGCGACAGTCTTTACTGAATTGGGATTATGGTCGCAAATTCTTCCCATCGCAGGATACATACCCTTCCGTGACGTGACGGCACCACACGTCTCGACAGTACGATGTTCTCCAGGCTCTTGATCCTGGACTGGGCTTGTGATTTGCTTTGACCAGTAAGGTGGAGCAGATGTAACATTTGCAGGTTTTGGGCCTAAAAAAGACAGGCAGCTTCCAACTTCACCCTTGGTCACAAGTTTGTATTCTATTTTGGGAGATGGATTATAAACAGATACGTAAAGTATATATGCATATACAGTCATGCAATATAAATAGTATGAGGAAAAATAAACCAAGGTGAAAGGACTAGAAGAGAATGACGTGGGCGCTATGTTAGCTCTGTTGGTTAGAGCAGAATCCTGTAAGGAGGCAAAATCTAAATTGAGTTTGAAAATACTGTCTCAGATATAAGTGAAAAGAAGAATGTCACAAGTGGGAATGATCAAATGTCACTGAGAAATTTAGAAAGTTGAAAATTTAGTACCAACTCCAGATTTTTTTACGCTCTCAGGAGGAGCACAGCCTGCTGACCCTCGCGTGGTGGCATAAGGCTGTGCCTCGGGCTTGGAATGTTTCCTTCCACTGAGATAGCTAGCGAGATAGCGAGCCCCCACTGCCTGTGCTGGGCGTGCCCCTTTTTTGGCAGGGGGTGGGTATCTTTCTCTTTTTTGAGTGTGATGTGTACTTCTTTGTCCTACCTAAGGGTGTGTATCCTACCGCACCTGGCCAGACCCAATGTTATGTATGTTCCCTGCTGGGAAGGAGTGGGGGTCTTTTGCCTGCAGCTCAAGAGGACACAGGGGACCCGTGATGCTCACTGTTGAAGCTGACCTGGCTCTGTCTTCTCTCTGTAAGTAGAGCGTTGTTCCATCCAGTGCCTGTGTGAGTCCTGTCTTTCTTGGCAACCCCAACATCTCCGAACCACATAGCAGGATGACATCTCGTAAGGGTGCTCTTGTGCTCTTTGCTCTTCTTCATGCAGTGGGACTCCTCCACTGGAGATGGTAACTGGTGTCACTGGCTCGACAGAGGTAAGTTGTTTGTGACTCTGAAAAGAGTGGTAAAAGCGGAGTGTTGGAGACAATGACCTGACCGGCAAGGGCTCTTGGGAGAAGTGGAGGTGAAACGCATGGAAGACGGGGAGGTGATGAGCGGAGTCTGGGAGTCCTAATCGATGAGGACATGTCTCGTACACGTGAAGGTAGTTACACGTCATAGGGCACGCCTGTTTACAATGCTCATTCCCAGGACACCACTGGGAGTGTGTTGGAGCAGTGCCACTGTGGGCTGTGTTAGGGACATGGGTATTTTTCTTAAGCCACTGCATTTTTGGTTTTGTTTATTTCTTTAAAAGTAACATTTATGATTTAATAACCTTAAGGTATAGAAATTTTATTTTATGAGAAAAAATGGGATGTTGCGGAACTGCTGGGAAATTATTAGACTGGTCAAAGAGAGACGTCAGCTTGGGTTATGGTGATGTGAGCTAGGATTTAAAACTGTAAATAGGACAACAGCCATTTGGAAGCTAAAATGGTTGATAAATGGAAATGAAGGAGTCAGAAAAATAAATAATGCCCCTATGTGGCTGCGCCAGGCTAACACGACTCTTTTAGCAAGACTGTGCACCAGAGAGTGTTATTACTTATTAAGGGGGAACACTTGTTCCATTTTAGACATATTTACTGTAAGTGTCCTTTGTAACCTCTAAGTAGAAAAGGAAAATAAGCAGCTGAGTGTACAGTTCTGAAATTCAGAAAAATAGTTCTGAACAGAGAGGCAGATTTTGGAATTTCCTATACATCAGTTATTATTACTTAATATACTGTTAATAATATTATTAACATTTGGGAAATGAGTTTGCCTTACAAAGACAGTTCAGTGAGAAGATGGTTTGAGAGAGAGACTCCAAAAATGAGCCTAAGAAGAATTAGCCAGGTATTTTGGAGGAAGACCACAAAGAACAGAGGTCAAGTGGGAGAAGGTGAGAAAGGCAGGAAGAGGGCAGCCAAGAAAAGTGAAAAATAACTTTTCGAAGATCAAGAATAGTCAGTACCAAGAGCTGTCCCTGTGATTTAGAAAGATAGAGGTCTTTATTGTCTTTGATGAGAATTTAGAATAAGCTGAGATGTGAATTTAGTCTGTATCTGTCTGTCTGTCTATCTGTCTATCTATTACCTATCTATCTATCTATCATTTATTGTTTATCTTTCCTGTGTCTCCACTGTCTTCTTTATGCTTAGGTCATTGTTGGAAATGCAGGTAAGAATGACCTTCTCAGGGATCCAAATTGTTAATTTACTAGAAGCGCCTACCCATTGATTCCTATCTTCCCTTCACCAGTTGGATTAAAATCTGTTTAAGAGTGAATATTGAATCTTTATTGTGTTGATATCTGCCCTCCTCTCCACAGCAACTCCCACACCATTGACATTCACAACCCTGGCCTAGTTTTGCGATGACGTATGGAAAAGTTTAAAAATGGCACAAAGTGAAGCCATGCTATTGGAATTAATAGTTTATTTTATACACTTGATCCAATCATTTATATTAACCAAATGATCTTCAGAACACCACATTTACTGATATATGTGTTCAGATAACCTATGCATTGCAGAAGAAAATTAAAATTGTTCATGCAAGATATAGGTATTGCAAATGCAAAATCATTTGGGTTACAAACAAGAAAAGCAGTAAGCATTCATTCATTATTTTTTCTTCTCATGTTGATATATTTATGGAATGTTTGCTATGTACTTTTAATGATAATTCAGTTAATTTTGTTTTAAACAGATTATTTAATTAAATTCTCATGTAAACCCTACGATGTAGCTAAGATTATTGCTACTGCACAACAGAAAATAAAAGAATGTGGAGTAAGATTAAACCAGATGCCAATTACCCAGTCACCCTTGTGTCCTCCACACAAATTATGCTTTAAAAAAGCCATTCATTCATGAAATGCATAAAATGTCATGCATTTTCAGTTCTTATATTGAAATGCCTATTTTTGAAAAATTGAACTTTCGGCTTGCTGCATATGGGCAGACAGTTTGCAAAAATAACATGTCAAGTGTCAGATTGTACCTATAGCCTAAATAGGTGTGTCCAAACAGAAACTGTATAAGGTTTTGCTAATAACATAGTTACATACATTATATATTATTTAAAGAATATTCTATAGGCTATGTGGATTTAATAATTTTACACATTCCCCTTTATTGTTTAAAAGTCACAAAAACATGCTATAAACCTGAAATGGTCAATTTGTCTCAGTTTATTTCTTTGATATTCAATTGCAGAAAAAAAATTCTAAGCCATCTGGCTGCTCAAAGAAAGTGAAAACTTGCATTTTATTTTGTGTTCTCTTTTGATAGCAAGCTTTGCTTTTCGGTTTATGAAGCATATTGGAGAATTTCAAGCAATGGATAATTGCAAATTACTAGTAACAGGTGCACAGACTATTTATTTACCAGTTTTATAATATAAAAATACATTAGGAAAATGGTTAAATTCTTTATCATTCAGTTATTCTCTCAAACAAGCACATTATCATGCTATTTTATGAGAGATAAAGGCATTATTTTCAGGTTATTTATTTAACAAGCCAAAGTATCTATTACGATGTGCAAGAATAAAAGCGATGACATGTATGCATAGTGTGCTTGGTATAAAGTAAGGACTCTGGTGAGTAGAAGCTGCTCTATTTATGGTTATGATTCAAATTAACAAACTATAATGGATACTAAGTAATAAACACATATCCTGTAATGTATGTTAAATACTTGCTTTTTTGTTGGTTTTTATCTCCTCCTGCATCACCCAGACTCATCAGAAAAGAACATATAATTTTGGCTGTAATGTATTATACCTTCAAAAGTATTATTTGTAAGGTATAATAGGAACTTATCCTGTGCTTTATTTGATATTTTAGTTTTTACTTTTTTCTTCTTAGTGTATTTGAAAATTACTTTGCGAAGTGCTGCACAAACGTTTGGGGGCTTTACATGGAAGTATATTGAGTCTATACATACTGGTAACATCACAGGCCATCATCATTGGTTACTATGATTTTTTCTGACTTATAACTGATAACTTGTTTCCTGTGTATATTTTTCGCCAATGGTTTCTCTTCTGATTCAAAAAAACTGAAACAAAACAAAAACAAAAAAACAGAAATCCTTGGGATGGTCTAGACTAGAAAATGAGCACCCAGTTCTGACCTTATTTCCAGCTCTTCTCTCTCTTGCTCACTCTGTCCCAGCCAGATAGTCTCCTTTGATGTTGCTTAAACGTGTCACGTTTCAAGAATGTTTACACCTCAGTTCCTTTTTCCTGCTGGTGTTTCCTTAGATAGTGACACTGAGGTCTTGCCTAATAATTTTATTTAAAAGTGCACTCATCCCTAATAGCATCTTTTCCACTGTTCTGCTCTAGTTTCCTCCACGTAACTGATAAAACATGTATTTTATTTCACTCGTTATTGTGCTTATTATTTGTCTTCCCCCGTGAGAAAAACTACATGAAGGTAACAATTTTTGGTCTTTTTAATTCACTTTAGGATTTCTAGTGCTTATGACTGCATATGACATTTCGTGAGTGCTCTATGAATGTTTGGTAAATGAAAGAATATGTAAATGAATGGGTGAAAAAATTATGAATGCATGGATATTGTCAGATTTTTAAATTACCTAATATTTAATGTGATAGAGAAATGCTTTGTTTAAAATAGGAGTTGATCTGGCTTTTTTGTATGAGGATCCATAAAAGTGCTTTCAAAATATTATTATTGAAAGTACTTTTGAAATAATTAATTCCACTCAGCTATTGATTAGTTTATCTGCAATATAGCAAATATCAATGGATTTGATTTATCAGAAATTATGTTTTATCAAGATGTAATAACATTTTAAATAGTACATATTAAATGCATAATTATACATTAAATCTAGAACATTAACCGATTTTTCTACATTAATATTGCCCTGAGGTTTTGTGACCTATAGACTAAGCTCTCTTTCTCTGGTATCCATCCTCCAAGATGCCCCCATTGATCCCTGTGTCTTTGATACGTTCAAATCTTTGTGAGGTCCCCTCCCACATTGTCACATGCTTGGTCTGTGTAATCAACAGTGATGATCTGTCTCCCCTGAGATTAGGTTATACAGGGAATGGGAATTCCCTCTCTCTCTCTCTCTGTCACTTGCTGAAGTTAATCACCATGTTCTTAGCAGCTCTAAGGAGAGGCTCTCTTGAAACATTCTTCAGTTCCAGTCAAGCCCTCAGATGACTTAAAAATCTTGTGCCAAAACCATCCAGCTACATCAGTCTACTTAAAGACTACATAGATAAAAAAATTTTAAACCACTATATCGTGAGAATGTGTTATGCAACAATGGGTGATTAGTATAAATATTGGTATACTGTGATTAGTATACTATAGTATTATAGCATACTATAACATACATGCAAAGAATAATATCCCTTTCTGTGATAGGCTAATGTTGAAAATAAAAGTTTTCCAGTATTGCATATAGTTGAAATCTAGAATCATTTACATAGACTTTATTTATAGCTTTTTATAGATAGAAAACAATAATGTTTATTTTGTCCCATTCATATTTTAGAGGAAACATTTATCAGTGCAATAATACACCTTGTCAGATGATTCTTAAAATACTCTCCATAAACCTGAGAGGGACGGTCATAAAATTAAATCATAAATAGAGTTGATCTTCATTGTTCATTGGTTTCATGTTTGTGAATTCACCTCCTTGATAACATATATTTTTAACCTGAAAATCAATACTTGTGTGGTGCTTCTGTGGTCATCAAAGGACATGTTTAGAGTGGGGAAATGTTTTAGTCTCCCTGTGCTCAAATGGCCAGCTGAGGTCAAACAAGGAGGCATTCTGTCCTCTTGTTTCAGCTTTCACGCTATGTAAAGTCTCTTTTTTCTGGTCTGTTTAGTGCCACATTTCTCACATTTTGTGCTTTGTGTTGGTGATTTCGCTGTTTAAAATGGCCCTGGATAGCAGTGCTGGAGTCCTGTACGGTGTTTCCAAAAACAAGAAGGCTGTGATGTGCCTTACAGAGAAAATATGTATCTTTAAATCCAGGTACCCTTAAACAGAAACACACAGTACAAGGTTATGTATTAATCAGTTATGAAAATGTTGCCCTGTGTTTCCCTAGAGCAAGTGGTTTGGCATTTGTAGCAGTTTCATGCAATATAACTAATGTGAATAATGAGAACTGACTTATCAGTTTTGATTTAATGTAATAGCAAATGTAGACACAGCCTAAATTTTTCACACAATATTCTCACAAAAGCTACTGATTTTTTGCTCATATATAAAATATCTATAGGATATACATTATGATTTTTGAAGAGATAATATAAAAACTATTATTTGAGATTATTACTTCAAGGAAAAAAACCAAAAGTATTCATGATCTATGGTTCTTAACTAAGACTGAAAGAGCTTTGAAATGCCTTTTACCTAGATAGAATATTTTTGTCAAATTTAGGATATCACAAATTTATTTTAATTAAAATAATTTTAAACCTTGTGTACAGTAAAAATATAGATGAAGGGATTACTCTTAAAACTATTCCCTTGATATAAATATGAGCTACTTATTTCTAATTATATAAAAATTTGGTTTTATTATTAATGGAGATGTGTTTATATATGACCTTTTACTTCATTATTAATTTAGTGCATTTTAAACATGACTACCCAAAGAACTACCAAGTGTCCAAAGAAAAACTACTTTTTGGAATAAACCACAAAAACAGAATAGAGATAGTTGAAATTTTCTGTCAGTGACGTTAAGATGAAAATAGTCATTTAATATTACAAAATGTTAGTAAATTTATAGCTGTGAATTAGCTGCAATAACCAATACAAAATCTATTTCGAAGTCAGTGATCAGGAGTTTTTTGTTGTTGTGAACTGGCCAACTTTCCTATGACAAATTACCGATAATTTGGAGAAATGGTAATGAGGAAGGGAAGAAAAAAAAGAAATGGGATAGTTTGATGAAAAGTTTGAGATCCTAAAACATTTCAAGATTGTAAAGCTTTAAGAAGTTTAGTAAGAAATAAGTGAGTTTCCATAAAAGGAACATGTTTTCATATTACCTCATTTTTCCTAAGCACATTTCACGGCTGCTGCTTCCCGCCCCCCTCCCCCCCAAATCACCATAATCCCCAAATCCCTCCCTCGGAGAGCAGTACAGAAAGGGCTTTGGCTCTTTTATCTTCTCATCATGACAGATCTTCAGGAAGTGTTGCTTGTCCTTATATTTTAAGTAAAACTTTATATGCTTGAAGTTTTTTATTTTTTCCCTTCCTGATCATATTTCAAATTTATATTTTAGACCAAAATCTTTAGCTTTTTCCCCCTTAGCCTGCAAGCTTAATGAGTTATCCAAATTGAACAGGTTTCGTAGTATTAGGAAACTCCCATTGGAGCTTTTTGTAGCACCTATTTTAATAATTATAAAAATCCACAAGTGGACTCTGTTAATTTGTGTGTAAATGTGGAGGAGCATGTGTGTCCTAAGATCATTTAAAAACATTTAATTTATTTAGTCAGTCAGTTAGGCATTGAGTCATTGATGTATTCATTTACAAATGGTCACTGCCAGGGATTTTATTAGACATATGTTCCCAAACTACAAATAAGTATAGTTTAAAAATGTTTTGATTCTATTATTTTGCAAGCCAAGGAACAGAAGTGTGTTACTTTATTGTTATGTCTATAGTAAATAAGCTTTTACAGAATATAGTTAAACATCAGAATGCTTAATTTCAATGTTCTAAGGTTAATATTTCATAATATGACATGTTCCCTCTAATTTGATATCATTTAGTTATGACCATTATTGCATCCAGGAAACTAAACAAATTATTATTATTTCTTACATTTCTAAGAGTATATATTTAAAGATACCTTTAAAAGGTCTATTGATTTCTGTTTAGTGTAATGGACAGACTCTCAGGCAACCACCCATGGTCTCTGCCTCTCAGTGTGCACGCCTTGGAGGGGAAAGACCTGTGACTTGCTGCTAATCAGTACAACACAGCAAGGATGATGGGCTGTCACTTCCGAGATAATGCTGCATTAGATATGACTCCGTCTTGCTGGTCGACTTGATCTAGGACTCTCTTTGCTGATGGATAAAGTAAGCTTCCATGGCAAGGAACTATAGGCAGCCTCTAATTGCTGAGACAGTCCCCGGGATTCCAGCCTGTAGGAAGCTGGCCTCCTCCGCCATCCAGCTGCATGGAACTAAATTCTGCCAACAACCTGAGTGAGCTTCAAAGTGGGTTCTTTCCTAGTGGAGGCTCCAGATGAGAACACAGCCTGGCTGACATCTTGAGTACACCTTACGAGACACTAAGCAGATGACCCAGTTAAACCACGCCTAGACTTCTTACCACAGAAAGTCTAAGATAATAAAGAGATGCTATTCGAAGCCAGTGAGTCTGTGCTAATTTGTTAGTAATAGAAAACTAATTCAGTTTGAAAAAAAAGTAAACACATGGAAGTTTGGAATGAAGAAAAATTATTTCCAAAGCTTCAGTTGTCAAGCCAAAAATAAAATAAAGTAAAAGAATAAAATAAAATAAAATGGTGTAGTAGAGTTGATTAGGTTGAAATTTTCTCCATCTTTTTGTCTTTATAACTACATAATGGAAAAAGAGTACTATGACAATTTCTAAAAACTGTTAACAGTGTTGGGTTTAAAAGAAAGGTTTAGAACATACACCAGCACTAACTCATTTATCATTTTCCACTTCAAAAAACAAAAAGCAAAAATATGAAACACAGAAATCAAGAGTTCTGAATTTGTCTTAAAAGTTTAAAACAAAGAAACAATAAATAACTCCAGGTTTGCATACAAACAATGCTCATTATGACATTTTTAGGTTACTTTTTAAGATGCAATTCCTGGGAAGGAGGGGTATAGCTCAGTGATAAAGTACATGTTTAGCATCATGAAGTCCTGGGTTTAATCCCCAGTACCTCCAACAAAATAAATAAATAAACTTAATTACCTGCCCCTCCTCGATAAAAATCAGTATTTTCTGCATGAACTTTGAGTCATGATATAAATTATTTCAAAACGTCTTTATGACTGGATGATATAGCTATGTGATACAAATTTTTAGTGAAAACATACACTTGGGTATCTGCCTGATTTCATTTAATGAATCAATATTAAAGTTGTCCTTTTACAGCTAGTTTCAAGCAAGTTAGTAAATCCGTTCTTTGAAGAATATAAAATAGTTTGCCGTTATTTTATTGACAACAGACATGGCCATAAGCAAGAATTACAGGGGAAATAATGTCTCTGTAGAACCAAACGGATGATTAAACTGCACAATTAATCAAATTCTGTAGGAGATAAAAACAGGAGCTTAAATGTTTTGATTTTATTCCAACACAAGGCTGCCCTTGTGTTCCTCCGCTAGGAGGCAGTATAACGTAGTCATAAGGGCCAGGGCTGTAAGTGTGACAGCTTAGTTTGGATCTGGGGTTTCCTGATTCGCATGCGAAATCTTGGCTGTCACTTTTCTCAGGGGCTCAGTTTCCTGAGCAGCATGATGGGGTAATAAACGAGAGGATGGATTCCTGGGAATATTACATCATCCTTATACATATGCATATTTGGCATAATTCCTGACCCACAGTTCAATAACTCAGTGCATTACTGTTGTAGCTGTTTATATTACTGTTTTAATCTTCACTAAATGTATGCTCTAAGACTGAGTTATTTCAGATGACAACTAATATGATCAAGTAAATGACTCATTATTTCAATATTTAAAAACAAAAACAAAAACAAAATAGTCTTCACTCCCCTCCTCAGAAAACGTTTGTGTGACTCTTAGTTTTCAGAACATTCCAAAAATGTACAGCATGATTCTCAGATTGAAGAAAATAGAGTGTAAATATTTGAGGGGAAACTAAAAAAGTTTTTATATTCTTATTTATGTAGGTACCTACCAGTCCCCTGACTTTTTATGACTACCAATCCCCTGAATTTTTTCTATTGTGAAACATATATAGGTTTCTCATATAACTGATGTATTGCAGTCGTATGTTCAGTTATTGATACTGTGCAGTGTAAAATTATTTTAACAAAATAAAGAAAATAAGGGAAACTGTATAGAATTATAAATCATGGGTTTGTAGGTTTAAAAGGCAAAAAAAGAACTTAAGAAATTTAACTGAGGAATGAAAATCAGAGGGTAAATTGGCATTTCTTCAAAGGAAGCCCATCGGCAATGCTGAAGCATCATAATCTCTCATAGCACATTCAGCCAGTTTCATTTAAAGGCATTTCAATTTAATTTAAATTGGCTGAAACAATCAGATAGCTTTTTCTCTCCTAAATGATTTGCTTTTGCAATGGATATAAAAGCTATTAGCTTTTTTTTTTTTAAAGCAGGTATGGGGTTTGAATATTTGTCTCTTGAGATACACACTGATTATTAATAAAGAGGTTGTGAAAATTGAACATGACTTTCAGCCAACACAGTAACACAGACTCTGCTAAGTGACAAGTGACATTAAGAGCCCTTGAGAGACAGGTCCCTGTCAGAGGAAGGAGATTCATGTTGGTGCAAAGGGAATAAAATATTTCCATTATAGGGAAGTTTAATTTCACTTCTTACCTGAAGATCATTGTAAACCAAAGTGAACTTGTTCAAGAGACTGTTTTGACATCTGATTTTGTTAAACTCTTGCCTGACCTGTCAGTCACCTAAAGAACTCCATGATAGTTTTCCCTTTCCTTCAAATTCTTCTAAACCTTCTTGTTGAGTTTTAAGCTTTAGTCTCTCATAATGATGACATAAATACATCCATGTTGATTATCAGTCTATTTACTTTATTATAAGTTGATTTCACACTCAAATGTTACACTTTGGACCTTGCCATAGTTCAAAATCACTGCATCTCTCAAATCCCCCATTTAATCATGAACTGCTGTCTTTCAGTCTTTCTTGTAACAACTCCTTTTTTCTCTTCTTAAATGCTTGGTGTTTCTGCCCTTCACACCAGTTTCCCCGATTAGATGATCTCCAACTCAATTAAGATAACAAATTAGACATTTTATAATGCATTTGCCTATTGAATTCTTTAACCCACCACAAATTCCCTGCTATTTTGCATTGTCATCCCTGAAAGACACCAACCAATGTGAGTTGGCTCCTTAACAATAAAAGCCGACAGATCGACAATGAGGAATTTCAAGCTGTGCAGGTAAATGCCTTCCAGGGCAGAGGGAACACTGATTTTATCATGTGATTTACAAAAGCTGGGGTAACGTAAAGAGAAGAGCAACAGCCTACTCCAGGCATTGACAGAGCTGATGATTAACCAAAAATACCAACTTTTATACTTGATGTGCAAGAGCAAATAAACAGCACCTCAGGTACAGACGGGGAAGCAAGACAAGTATTTTATAGATCTTAGGTCTCTCTAAAGAACAGTCATTTAGTGTCTCTAGTTAAGTTGCTGCTCGATGCCTGAATCAGGATAAAGACTGGCAGGTATCTCTGCTTGTCCAGAAGGAAAAGTAGTGGAAATAGCTCTGAATTAGAACCAAATCACCGCGTTGGTGAACATTCCGATCATGCTTTCGTCTTTCTTCCAGAAACTGATGTCATTTTTTCAATGTGAGGAAATCAAAAAGAAGAGGAAATGCAGTGACAAAGAAGGTCAAAGCTAAGAAGTACAAGTTGGTATCATCTGCAAAAATTCTTTTCACCTCACTAGCAATTTTCTTTGAAAATCTGATTTGCTGCAGGGAGTGCGCAGCACCCTGCACGTGAATCCAAGTGGGGAGGGTCTCCCGTGTGAGATTTCGTCCTCGGAGATTGTGAGCTCAGTGGTAGCATGATCTGTGATCATCAAGTTCTTCACTCCATTGCTCAGCTGATCTAGGAACAGAGTGAGAAAGTCACATACATCTTTTTCCCAACTGGGTCATCTTAATGAATGCATGCCCATCAGCAAGAAGAGAGGACCCATCAAAACCAAAGTCATCTGCCATCACGTTCAGTGTCATCCTCATCCTCCAATGAAAAACAGGCTCATTCAAGGTATTTCTCTGCTTCTTTTCAGCTTCCATTTGCTGAACAGCATCTTCCGCAAAGAGAAGATTGATTTCTTTGGCTTTTGGGACCACGTAGGTAGGAGAATTTAAGGGGTGCAGCTGTTTGCCATCATGCCAAGGTAAAATTCCAATATGACGGAGAAAAATGTAGGCATATAGCATCCTGTTATTTCTTTTTGTGTGTGTGTGTTGCAGAAATATTAACTGTACTATCAAACTTGAACTCCACATCAAAGGTCCTGCTGGACTGGGCTTGGGCAAGAGGAAGATCGTCTCCGGGAGGAGCGTGGGCGCTCTCTTTATATGTAGTAACATTTTTCATTTTTGCACCCATGATGCCTGATATTAATGCAGCCATTCCAGTTTTCTTATGGTTGATGTTTATAGGTTATAACAATTTTTGTCCTTTTACTTCCAATCTGTGTCTTTGAAACAGAGTGGGTCTCCTGTGGACAAACTATACTTGGCACATACTCCCTCACCCGCTAGTGTTAACAGTCACTGTCCTTTAATTGGATTGTTTAATCCATTCCAGTTAATGTCATTATTGATACAGCTGGATTTACACCTGCCACTTTACATTTTGTTTCCTCTATACCCCGTATCTGTATTTTTCTATTTCTCCTTTACTGCTTTCTTTTGCATTTAGTGATTGTTTTCTAACTTAGTGTTTTAACTTTGTTAATGATTTTTCACATTTTTTAGTTGTGGTAGGGTTTACCATATAAATTTTAATTTATTCAAATTATCTGCATATCAATACTAACTTAATTCTAGCAATGTATACAAATGTTACTCCTATGTAGGTCTATTCTCGGTCCCTCTTCTGTGGTGTTCTTTCTATACCTGTTGTATCAATTAATATTACAACCTAATAATTAATTGTTCTAATTATTACTTTACAGTCTGTTGTCATTTCCTTTGCTTTGCTTCCACTCACTTCTTTTGTGCTTTTATTTTCAAATATAATACACATATATTGTGTTTTATGTGTTAAAGGCCCAAGAATACTTCATATGCAGATTATTTTATATTATTGCTTTTTGAATCAGTTAAGATTAGAAATGAGAAAACACCCTAAGTGTGCTTTGGTTTCACCAAATAAATTTGGGAAAGCGTTGCTTGTTGTGTTGGAAAACCATTACTAAGAGACAAAAGTTTTATAAGCTTTCTCACAACATTACGTGTTCCCCTGACATTTCTTACATACACCACTTCACGTCCAGTGACCTTCCGTCCCCCATACTTCTTGAATGGCTCTTTCTAGTAAATAATCACACTCGGCTCTATGTATGCGTTTTACTGTTTTTATGTATATATTCTTCACATCTGACAAGATTTTGATCTATTTAAAATGGAAACTGCATCTGCATCTTTTTATGAATGTGTCCGTAGAACATCTAAATTCCTGGCTATGAAGGAAAATGGATTGAATTGAATTGATTTCAATTAATTTGAATTGAACCATGGTCTGAATTTGCAGTGAAAGAAAAGTCAAGTCGGGAAAAAAATGAAAACCACCACTTTTTTTCCTATAAAATATTGCCTTGAAAAAAAAAATACTGTGCTAAATTCCACAACAGTGACCATCCCAGATGATACCATTAGCCCAAGGCCAGGTCTTCATGGTGTTCAGACATTGCTGTTTTGTTTGTTCGTTTCAATGACAAAGGATAAAAAATGAGAAGCTTTGCATTGACTTGAATAATGTTAGTGTTGAAGCAATGCTTATGTTTACATGCACTGTGCCAACACGGAACACATCTGTATGTGACAAAGGAGCCCATGTACCTTTTAATTAATATATTTTTATATGTGTTACATGAATCTAAGGCAGTATTAGCACTTTAACACATCTGTATGTGACCTCAATTTCTCCATCTATAAAGTGGAGATAATACTAGAACCTATTGCATAGGTATGTGGTAAGTATAAAATTCATGATGTTTATAGCATTTAAATCAAACTGCTTGGCATTAGATAATTTAGTGATAAATATGTTATCATTGTGTCATTACCTAATTGGGTTTTATGAATCACCTCTATGCTTCAGAGATTTCCCAAAAGTTATTGTATAAAATAAAAAGTTAAATATTCTTATAAAATATTTTTTAAAAATAAAAAAATCTTTTTAATGTGGAGATCAGTGTTCAGAAAACTATAGCCCATGGACCAAAGCCAGCCTACCATCTGTTTTGTAAATAAAGTTTTATTGGGACACAGTTATAGGCATTGATTGATGCATTGTCTCTGGCTGTTTTTACAGTACAGCCACAGAGTTTAGTAGTTGCAGCAGAGAACATGCAGCCCTTAAAGTGTAATATATTTACTATATAAAACTTAGTATCTTTATAGAATAAAGAAAACCTCTGTTGCAGATCATAATATAAATTCAGTATCAACTTGTCAGTCTCCTTCCTCCAATGTAATAAGTTCTTCAATTTGTATTGTATTTTATATGATTAATATGTATGTGTTGAACATTTACGATGTTCCTATGTTGGCAAAAGTATCTCTACTTAAGTTAGAAATATGTTTCAAAGGCTTATTAATATTTCCTAGTGTTACAGATCTATACATTGTAAGTGCTGAAATTCAATTCAGGTTTTGTCTGGTTTTAAAAATAACATTCTAGTGTTCTTTTTAGAGAAGAAATAGTTTTCAAAAATATTCATAGAGAATTTGGATCACTGTTCTCCAGTTAAATTACACTGAGGTAAATAATAATGATAGTATGTCAAGGATGTTAAATTAAATAATATTTATGAAAATAGTAAAGTCTTCTTTACTAAAGACAGGACTGAACCAAGGAAAGTAATTTTTTTTTTCAAGAGAACCTACTGTTTTTAAATTTTCATCATCATAAGGTAGGAGAAAATTAAGAAATTGATGAGAAAATCTGTAAATCTATGGAATTGTAGAGTTTACCATGCAGATCATAATTTAAACATTTTGACTGCATATCTTTTATCAATTAGTCTCACTTTGTAAATCTTTTTTGTTGTTGTTGTTTTGAAGTCCTCACTCTTAAACATTTTTCTAACAGCATTTCAAAAGAGCAAAGCAAATACGTGTATAATTTTATACTACCATTAGCACGATGCAGTTATTGCCTATAACTCACAATTGTGAGTCAGGCTGTATCAGTTTTATCATGGTTTATGTTTTGAAAACCCAGAGCATATGCTTAGAAAGTACAGCAAACAGCAAAAGTGTGTTTCCTGGTTTTAGCTATCGCTGTCAATTATGTAAAAATCCATGAAGTAAATGCATTCCTAGCACAACTATAAATCATTTGGGAAATAAAAGTGACTTAAAAATTTGCAATATTGGAAACATTTGAGCTTTGCTAACCTAATACAGATTTAAAGATGACCTAAAATGATGTTTTTTGTTTTGTTTTATTTTTCTGAAATTGGGGAGATCACTTTTTACTTGTACTTCTGTAAAATAAAATGCTATCGATTTTTCAGAAGCAAGACTCACTAGTTATTGTGTGATAATAACTAATACATGTAAGTAAATACATTATGGAAATTCAGATGTGATATTATCACTTAGTACTCTTAAAAACTGATAGATGTAAATAAATAACTGCATTGAACAGATTTAAAAAGAAGTAGCGGGGGATTTAAGGATTGTGACTGAGGAAGGTAGCAGCCATTTTCAGCTGTATAGTTATTTATACCACTGCATTTAGTGTTAACAGTTCTTGCAACAGCCCAGAATTCCTTAACTTCTCCATTCTTTTCCCCTTCTACAGTAAAGAGAAACTATAGAAGATAAACAAGAAGAGGTTTATGGCATTTAGATCAATAACCAGCACTCTTAAGATAGAAAAAACAACTTTATAAAATAGCCTTTCTAAGAAGATTGCATGTTGCGCCTGAAAACATAGTTTCAATACATTAGGGGTGCAATTAATTATAGCTGAAGGTTTAGTGTTTCAGAAAACCCCTACAGAATAACAACAAAATCCTGTAACTTATGTTGTGTTAAAGGGAGCAGATGAATTTGAGGAAGGCTATCAGTCGATTGTGATTTATTCTAGGAGCTTTGGGTAATATCATAGCTATTTTTATTTAAGGCAGATACCATTGGCCGTGTTTTTTACCCACGTACCTGAAAAATCTTCTAAGACTCCAGCAATCACAATAGCAGACCTCGGCCGAAACTAATATTGTTAATAGATAAAATTTTTCTTGACGCTTAAGGATGTTATTTCTCTCATAAATAGTTGAGAAGGCTAATAACTCCTTGGGAAATAGCTAAGTTTGCTCCTGTTGAAAGATCATCAGGTTAGAATGAAATAAGTGATTATTTTGTGCACAATCATTATGAACAGTACGGCTGAATCCATACCAACAAGGACACGATACCAAAGAGTCATTAGGTGAGATGTAGTGGGAAATAACAGACTATCTGATTAAAGAGTCTGATAAGATATTTAAAGATATTTAAGAAATGGTACCAACCCAAATTACTCATCCACTGGTGAGTTGATAAACAAAATGCAGTATGCCTACTCAGTGGACTATTACACAAAATAAAAAGGAATTCGTACTTATCCAAAATTCATGATAGGTGATAAAATTCAGGCACATATTGACTGCATATTGTATGTCTCCATAGGCTATACTGAGATGATATGAAATTGTGCTTCAAAGAAGAGGAAGGAATGGCGATCTGAACACGGCTGAGAGGATGGAATATTCATATCCGGTAAGATCTTATGCCTGGGGATGCTAGGAAGAAGAGTGGTATCTGTGATTCGTCTTTGATTTTTTTAAGGGCACGCACTCCTTGGCGGTGTCTCTATTTCAGGTGAAATGTTATTGCACAATTGCTGATGCAAACATAATTATCTGCAGTGTTGCAGCACGTTGGCTCCTCTTGGTATTAAGAAATGGGATACAATTTATTCTCAAGCTGGTGCGTTTTGGCTGCTTTCCACCTATTTCCAGAAGGTAAGATGTGCATAGCAAATTTGTACTGGTATCAATTCTTGCCCTAAATGCATTAGGGAGTGTGACATCACTTCTTTCTGCCTGATTCAAGGGAGTTCTCATTGTAGCTTTATAAAAATGTTGGGGGTGGGTTATAGAAATAACTCACTCCATGAGATACACAGTTTTTAGACTGAATTGTCTGTGAGCCTGTTGGTTCTTTTAACCGGACAGAACAATAGCATTACACTCTTAGGGAGTTAATTTCATGTTAGATGTGAGTCAAATCATGCTGTACACTTTATTTCTCAATAAAACTAGACGAAAAAAATTGAACTGAGATCATCTATGCAAGACTATATTCAATGTTTTAAAAATATTTTGTGCATAAAATTGAAATAAACAATGGTTTTTTAATACTCATTATTAATTTCTGAATAATTATAAATAACACAAGTAAGGATCTTTTTCAAATAAAACATGTTCAAAATTCAGAATACATTGAACCAATCTCCAAAATACAGCATGCTCAGAATCTTACCATTTACATGTGGATATGCAGAAAGATTTCCTTACAAATTCACCCTATTAAAAAAGAATTATGGCCACCAGGAGAGAAGAGAAGGAGCTCTGTTGAACTATTAGCTCTGAGCATCACTGGGATGCCTAAAGATCTTTGAACTCAGGAACCAGCAGCTTAAAAGAGGAGTCAGCATCCTGACAGGGGTAACTGACCATCAGGAGTCAGGCGTACTGTTATGAAATGGGAGGAGTGATTACATTTCACTTTCACGCTACCACTTGGGTACTTCTTGGTACTCCCTTGTCCAGTTTTGATGGTTAATGGGGAAGTCCAGCAATCCCAGACTAGCAGAGTCAATCATGGTAGTGAGGTGTTCAGACTCTCACTGAATAAACTACCTGGCAAATCTTGGGCAAATATGTTTCTTAATTTAGCTGGGAAAAAATACTTTAGTATAACACTATGACCACCCACCACATAAGACTGATAAAAATGCCTACATATATTGTTTTTAAAACTTTTGCTTGAACAGCACCATATAAAATACAGAAAAATGTGTACGTCTTTGTTTTTATAATTTTGCATTCTAGTATAACTTTTCTATTTTGGCTGCAACTAACAATCAGAATTTCAATTAATTCAGTAACCTCACTTAATATCTATAATCATGGTCCATTTACGTGAAATAACTTTGGCGATGTATTTTCTTTAATTGTTAAAAGCCACTTTATATTCCTATGATAACCTAGTATTTCTGTAAACTTTTCAACTTGTTTTGAGAACAATTAGCTTATGAGATAAAGGTGGGCACAAATATCAGCGGACTAAAGGGTTCATTATCTTAACCCTTATCTTGAAATAGAACAGGAGGGATAGTGAAATTTCAAAGAAAGCAGTTAGGCACTCCCGTTACCGCCACTGACATCGAAGGCCTTTGACAGGCACCGTGCTCACCTACGGCTTTGCTCGCCACCTCTGCAGATCTCAGGATCATCTTTTGCGTGCGTGTACCTAGTATGGGCTTTTAACACCCAGTGCCTCATACTGTTCTCCCGTTACAGTGAAAACTTCTGGAGGTTTAATTCTTTGAAGAGGCTTTCCCAGATTAAGCAAATAAATGTTTCTTCTTTATCCCAATCACCCAATTTAGAAACAGATTTCTTCTAGAAAGAAAAAAGTCACCAAGCATCCACATCTGTTTTTACCTGACTTTACATATTACCTACAAATAAAAATCAATGACTTACTTTCCATTAATAGTTGTTTAAACTTTCTGTTTTGGATTTTCGGTGTTTTTTTTTTAAACTTAATTTATTCTTGTTCATTTGTGCTACTTGTTATCACTGTAAATAGACGCTCCAAAGTGGCAAAAGTGTATGTATGTAAAATTCCCACAGTAAGGTAGCTGGTATAGTTCTGTACATGATTATGTATTTAATACACTATTTGAATGACTGAGCAATTAGCTTCTATCAGAGCATGTAAATATTGCATGTTTTATGGCCAAAGCATAAATTGTTACAGCTATTTTAATGGATTGGGTCAATGATGTTAAAAAGAAATTCATCATATTGGATGTCACTTGGAGAGAAAAATGTCCTCAGTTTGCTTCCTGCTTCCTACTGGGTTCTGTATTATTGGCAAGTTTTGAGTTAGAATCTCTTGTAAAAGCTATAGTCTATTCATTGTGTCTGAAGAAAATTTAACTAATAATTTGACTCTACCATAGTAAATGCCACCTGCAATAAAAGAAATAAAGAAAACATTCCTGCGATAACTTGCTACAGTTTGTAACTGCGCAGTAAACTTTGTTTTAATTTTGCCATCCTGCATAAAAGAAACCACTTGAACATTTAAATCAACATTTTGTGGAAAAAAAATCAACCAACATGAGTAGTAAATTGAATGAGTGAAGTGCTTCACCATGAAAGATGATTTTTACTTTTTCCAATTTTCTATATAGGTTTCATATTTCTTGTATTGTTTACAGCATGCTTTATAAATCTTTCTGATTCACAGTCTTCCATGATTCATGGTCTTTCATGGGTGAGCTCATCTGGATCCATACCAATACTGCTCACGCTTATCATAATAGAAAGCCTGTTCATCTTATAAAGATAATATGCAATAAAAAAAAGATGTTACCTTTTTTCCATTAAAATAACATAGAAAATGGAATTGTCATGTCTTAACCTATTCTGTTCAGGATGAAAAAAAAGTGACAATGAGAAATGATGTCAGAAAGAGAGGAGGCGAGGTGGGTCACGGAGAGCCTTGAACGTCATGCTTTGATTGTATGATCTGAAAAGGCCTTGAAAGGTGTAACCATACAGGTGTCAAGGTGAGATGTGTATTATAACAGGGTTACTCTGGAAGCTGTGCTAACTGCTCACGGCAGGGGAGCAGAGCAGAAGCAAGAAGACAGTGTAGGAGGCTATGGATAGCGCTGAAGGAGATGATAATGCCATCACATGACGTAAAGTCTGTGCCAAGTTTAAAGCCTGGGCATATGCCAGAATTGAGTTCTCATTAACCTCAGACAGAGAAATTATAACGTTGGTTTTTTGTTTTTGTTTTTGTATTTTGGGTTTTTGTTGTTGTTGGTGGTGGTGGTATTTTCTTTTCTGGTAAGGGCAAGAGAAGGCTCTTAGGAATTCATATTCACATTAGCTTGGAGCTGCCTTTTAAATTCTCAAGTAGACTTTACCACACAGTTGGAAGACTGTGCCTGGATTCGAGGGAGCGCTTTCAGGCTAGATGCAGACTTTGAGAATCATCAGAGTAAGATGGTATTTTTAGTCATGAGACTGAATGAAATCGCCTATGGTGTCAGTGTAGATTTAAGAAGTTGTTCAAGGAATAAATCCTGGGGCAGTTTTTAATCAGCTTTACTGAAATATTTTTAATCATATAAAAATTGTATACATTTAAGGTGCATAAGTCGATGTTCTGACATGCATATGGTACACTGTGAAAGGTCACCACCATCAAGTTAATTAGCATCCCTGACGCCTCTGCATAATTCCGACTTTACCTGGGTGTGGTGAGAAGACTGAATTGTAAGATCTGTCCCCTTCACATCCATGAACATGTGATGTCTTTACATCTGTTTCTTTTTAAATTTCCTTCATCAATATTTTACAATTTTCATTGTACAAGTGTCCCCCTCTTTGGTTAAGTTAATTGCTAAGGATTTTATTCTCTTTACTGATGATGTGACTGGGATTGTTAATTCTTACTTCTCCTTCCAGGTAGTTTGCCAGTGTATCCTGCAACTTCGCCGAATTCATTTATTTCTTTTAACAGGTGTTTGAGTTTTAGAGTTTTCTGTATATACGACCACGTCATCTATAAAAAGAGATACTTTTACTTCTTCCTTATGATTTGGATGCCTTTTATTTATTTTTTACCTAGTTGCTATAAACATAATTTGAATATTATTTTATTGTTTATACGGTTTGCAAATATTTTATCACATCCCATAGGTTGCCTTTTCATTTGATTGACTGTTTCCTTTGCTGTGCAGAAGGTTTTTAATTTGCTATAATCCCACTTGTCTATTTTTCCTTTTATTGCCTGCGCTTTTGGTGTCATGTCCAAGAAATCATTGCCAAGGCCAACATCCAGAAGGTATTTCCCTATGTTGTCTTCTAGGAGTTTTATAGTTTCAGATCTTCCATTTAAGTCTTTAATCCACTAATGACTATAAATATTTTATAGTGTTCCTTTTCCCATTCCTGGCATTAATTGAATTGTTGCCAGCTCTGAGTAAAGGCCATTTCAGTTCTTGTATAACATTCTGTAACATGTTGTACAGCTTATCCCCACAGGCATTTTAAAATCCAATGATATTCAAAGTGAACATTTTTGTGATAAATAGGGTTGGCATTATGGCAGATTAATTCGTGTTGCAAACATGTTTACAACACAATTTTACTAACTAAAGTTAGTAAATAGTTCTTATTTTTAAAATCTTAAGAAAACTGCAAAACTCCAGCATTATTTGGTCATTCATCTAGTCCTGTAACTTCAGAGCACATATAGTTTTATGAACATTTAATCTATGATAGTAATCAAACTGATAGCAAATCCTAACTTTAGTAGAAATAAATGCAAGATCAATAATCTTCAATGTTGAGTCTAACCTTGGACAACATATAGTTTTAGTAGTCTAGACTTCTGTTCAGATATAGGTAACATTATGTTGGCAACTTGTAATGATTTGATAGGGCAGCAAATATTAAGAAAATGAATGTTTAGGTTTATTTTATTAAATATTGAAGGAATGTTAATAGATACCTATAAATAAGGAGTGACCAATATTTGCAAAAACTTTCAATTTGATGCTTCAGATTTTAACATAGATTTTTTTTTTTAGGATATTCTGTTAAGTGATTGTTGTATATCTGGTAAGCCTTACATGAGAAGTGACTTTTATAGGTGTATGTTGATGTTCTATAAACAATTAAATAAATTAATTGTTAAATAAATTTCTATATATTAGCAGTCAGACCTTTTGGTAGTGATGCAATGGTATAATAGATACCAGAAATATAAACTATTTCAAATTTCTTTTTATTTGCTCCCTATCATACCTGTATAAAGATTCTCTCAGGGGTTACAAAGAAGTCTCCAGAGAATAGAAGCATTTATTATGTAGCTGTGAACCCTTATTTGTTCTACCATCACAGATAGCACAAAGCAAGACAAAAATAGCACAATGTTCAAAGAACAATGACTCAGTTTTTTTTCAGAGTGAAATATGCAGCAGAGTTGTCTCTCCCACAATTTCAAGAACTTAATCTTGATGTCCTCCATTTATTCTGGGAACTAGAAAGCAAAACTATTTGCTAGAAATGAGGATGCGTGTCATGTATGAAGAAATTTTAGGGTTCTCTGAATAGTTAGTTTATGTCCATGGGGGACAAAAAAAGTGAAAAATATAAAAAGCAAGTTAAGTTTTTTTGCAAATTAAAATCTGTTACCCAAAATGCCTTTGCTAGTTGTTATCATTGTATATATTTCTGCAAGTATACACAGGATTAGTACTAAAAACAGAAAAGCGTATGATAGGATTGATTTAGAGAGGGGATGGGCTGGGTAAGTGACAACAAATACGGATGTGTAAAAGAGGTGAGAGGTTAGGGAAAAACTGCGTGGGACTGACTTATCACAGGGGAGAGGCAGAATCCACAGAGGGATAGTAACCCAGCAAAGTCAACTTCAGTTAATCTTGTCTGATTCCAACAAGGGGAAGAAATTAAGGGCTTGAGGCAGTTATAAGACTACATTTAGTGTATCCAGTATATTTACTTTATAGTAGGTAGTATATTTAGGATACAACATATATGGTGTGTATATACTCACACTGTGCAATGTACATTTTATATGTACACATATTGTATACAGAGATATATGTGGATAATATTACTATATTCTTTCTCTTTTTTTTTTAAGAAAAGTTTGTTCTTTCTCTACTGGAAATTTTTGCTTTCTTTGGTCATGAGAAATACAGGAGATCCCTATTTATCCTAAAATATTGAAAGGATGCTTGGTGTTATATACTTATGAAGTGACACACTTTTCAAGTGAGTCCTGCATACAGAACTCCTGATAAGGAGTACTAGGTACGTGGGTTGCATCTAGGTCTTTAGCTGAGTAACATCTATCATTAGACCTGTGAGCTTCTGGGTGCCATCCACATGGTAATTCTGACACTTGTTTTCAGCAATTACTTTACTCTCAAACATGTTCTTGTAAGAAATGGCAGACTTGAAATGGAAACATCTGTAAATGAGGCAGAGATGTACTAAATTGCCAAATATATGTTTCAAAAGCAATTTATCAGTTTTGTTGATACCATCTGCAGAATGAAGCACCATCAGAGCCCTGGAAAAGGGCAATTTTCTCTGAGTGGAAAGTTACCAAATGAAGTGATTAAATAAATCAGTAAAGCAAGAAAGAAAATAGGATAAGTGCCGTGGAAACAAGGAGGAAGAAATAAACCTCAAAAACAATTACAAAGATGAAAAACGACTGCCATTTTGGCTTATTCACATTTTTTAAAATTGCATATTCCATGTCCATTTTTTAAATAGAAGCTGTGAAAAGATTCCCACTTAACTAGTTCATCTCAGTTGTATGTGAAAGACTTAGTTACCTTCTACCTTTTCTTTTATTGCTGCAAAAAATAAACTCGTTTGGATTACGCATTGTTCTCTCAGGATAGAAGGGGAGTATTTGCTTCACAATTTGTGTGATTGGCTTGAAATAGGTAATGTGTCCCCAACACGAGCAGAATGGGAGTGATGAGGGTCTGCTGTCCCGGAGCTGTGCTCCTGATGGGACCATCAGACAACAGGGCTTTAGTGAAACAACCTGTCCCGCGAAGTTGTGACAGTGTGACAGCTGCATTGCATTCAGCCAGCTGAAAAATCCTTATGAAACGCCTGCTACCTCTGTGGGTATCTCCATGAGCAAGTAAGACTTGGTGTTGCATGGTCCTTGTATTCTAGTGGTGACAACAAAGCTTTTTAAAGTTAATCTTGGAGTAAGTTAGAAGGCAATATGTATAACAGAGAACAACACACAGAGGAATAAGATAGATTTCAGTAAAACGGATGTAGTTTTAAAATAAGAGTGGTCGGGGGCAGCTCCTTGGAGAAAGTGGCTGTGAAGCAAAGATGGGAAGAGGCTGAGAAGCAAGTGGTGCAGATACCTGTGGGGAGGGGCTCTCCACTCAGAACAGGGACTGCCCAGGCTCTGAGGCAGGTGACTGGTATGGATACACCCTCAGTATCTGTTCATCAGCAAACAGGACGGACAAGACGGGTAGCCTGTGAGAAACAGTCATTGATCGTGCATTTGCATTTCCCCGGACCAGGTGGAAGAGATACAAATGGTAGATCCATGACTTCACTGGTAACAGGAATGTCGTGATTTGCATAAAAGGTCCTCTTACCATAACCAGAGTCCACCTTGGTCAACAGAGATCACGGACATGTTTTTGCCTACCTAACAAGAAGGCTTTTTGGTTGACATAAATGTATTAATCAAGTGAAATAATCTCCTGGATTAGAGCAAATGGTGATGATTTTTTTATGATACAAATATTTTTTTCTTTTTAAAGGTATTTTCCCAAGGCCATACTCTATGAATGTATTTCTCTCTGTGTGTGCATGTGTGAGTGTTTACAATCATTTAGAAACTGTGTTCTATTAAAATGGGAGCATTATCTGATTGATTCCCTAGTGAGGGAGGAGTCATCAACACAACCTGCTGTGCCCTTAGTGACTGCACTGAAGGACAAATCCAAGTCTCCTTCCTAGGTGACCAGTTTAGAGAAAAGCTGTGTCCCAGGAAAGTGTGGGGATCAGAGTTGTGACCGTCATGTCTCTTCAGTGGAGACACATTCAGTCGAAAATGAAATTGTATTTCATTCAGTTTCAGGAGTACTTCTGGCTTCTCTCATGGCTTTTTTTATTCCGTTCCTCAAACTGGGGTTCTTTATGTCACCTTTCTATTTCCAGGACGTAATGTTCTTTTGAACATGAACCATTCTGCTTATTTGTGTATTTTGCTTAAGGCCCAGCAAAATGTTCTAGTAAGAGAGTCAATCAAATGTATTTTCTCATTTAAACATCCAATAAATATTATTAATTGGATTAAATAGAATTTGGTTTTAAATGTATTAAAGTGATTACATACTTAAAATATTCTATCTTTTAAAAATAATTTAAATCACTCTGTTTCTAATGTGTCTGTGTGTTTGTCAATTTATTTTTCAGATTTTACATTTTTTAAAAGGAAAAAAAAAAAACCTTGCACTTACGTGTAGTAGTTTTTCTGACAATGTTGATGTGAAAGGAAAGACCTTCTCTTTCTTGGTATCTCAGACTCGGGGAAGACACCCAGGTTCCCACATTACTACGTCTGTTTCTCTGTAGACAATGTAATGTGAGTCACTACAAAACCCGGAGAAAGTATTACACTACGTTACATCATGGAAGGGGGTTTTTGAAATTGCCTAACACACACACACACAAAGAAACTGCCTAACACAGAGCAGGTTTCAGGTCTTAAGATATGCAGCTACCAGGGAGAGGAGAGAAATTAATGACAAAACCCACTAATTCTAATTTCTGAGTAAGACTGTGTGCATGTCGGAAACACATTAGATGCCTGCTGCTTTGCTTCGAGGCTCAACGATGACCCGTAAGAGCTGTAAAAGCAGTTTTCCCTCTGATGCTTTCTCTTTAGTCTGTGACCAAGCATGTGCTTGGCTACAGAAGAAACAATACATGTTTTATATCTAAGCAATAATGAATACCTCCTTATTCTCTCACGGTACAGAAGAACGTCCTGGCCATGTCTTTGACACCAGCAATTTAAAAAATACAGGAATATTTTAGGATGCATAATCTATGCTGCAAGTAATCCATGGGCATCAAATATGTGTGTGTATATCACATAGTAATCTAGTAACTAATAAGCATTTTGATAAAAATATCCTACGATATAGTGTTCCTACTATGTGCTAATAATATATATATGTAATTTCCAATACATACCACATATACGATACAATATAATCTCATGTGGTAAGCGTTGCAAAAAAGTTTTTCAGACGTTCAGAAAGATTACTTGGCTCAACATCATTCCACATGTATTTCTTTAACAAGGGTTTATATCAAGATCTTTTTCCTTGTAAAGACATTTATCATCTATTTTGCATAATGCTATTCATAAATATTTACATCTGGTCCATTAAAGAAATAAAAATGCATGTTGCCCTTGATTCTCCTGGTGGAACAGTGAGTCTTACCTAAGTTGGGCCATATGATAATCAACGAAGAGATTTTTTTCATAAACAACGAATATGACACCCTCTCCTCTTTCCCCCATCTGGATGTTGATATCCGTCCAGTAACTGCTGTGTGCATTATAAAAAAAAAAATTAGGGTTGACAAATGATCTTCCTGCTGTACTTCCTCTCTGCCTCCCTGCCATTTGAGAGCAATGCTACATATTTCTATTCAGTAATATCAAAACGTACTTATAAGGAAAATTGGAGATGAATCTCCCTTTTCCCCTTGTACCTGCCTTTACTCACACGTTATCCTATGAAAAATGGCTGATGCAGAAGCAACTCTCTTGTCACACTGCCCCTTGCTCACACATTGCCAGGCAGTTAGCAACCCCAGACTGAAACCCCAGGACTTAACTGTCTCAGCAGTGAGGGCCAGCGTAAGCATAACTTTGAACTTTTTTTCAGGTTAAAACAAGATATGAAGATATTAAGATTCATCTTGAAAGGAGAGCTAGTAGTATTTCGGAGAATAATATGCATCTTATTTTAAAGGACAGCCAAGAAGTCTGAGTAAAGTACATCCTTACATACAAGCCAGAGCATCTTACCAAATAATATTAGTGTCCAGTCAGTATCTGTCATTTCCTTTATCAAATGTGTCACTCTGTGAGCACACGGATCTTGGTTATTACTGATCGATCACATTATTTTGAGGATGTGATAAAACAGTCTCACTTTTGATGATTAGTAAATATGCACAGATAAACACAGATAAAAATCCTTGCATTTGGATAACTTTATATGTGCATGAGAACATGCATCTTTTTGTAAGAAGCAAGGGAGAATGTTTATGTCTAATATTTAAGAAAATAAATAGTTATCTTGTGAAAGGTTTTGGGAGTTCAGAATAAGTGTGGGTTAGCTATTTAATGTTTTCTTAATTATAAATATAGTAGTATTTAAATTACTTTTCAAATATTTGATGAAATCTTGAAATGAAGTAAGTCCATAGAAGTTTATTAACATACATTGATCTGTGTGAAAATTATTATTATTTTTTTCTTGTGAAGAATAAGTGTACGTGAATGTTTTCATTTCCATCCACAGGAAAAAAAAGTTGCTTTTGTTACTGTCCCTCCAAAAACAATTAGAAAAATCAGAGTAGATAATAAAACATACAAATAATTTGACTGCAACAGAGAGCTAGTAATGCACTAGGGTTTGCCTGGCCAAGATGATAAGAAAGGGCAGAGAAGGTAGCTAACCCTACGGTTTGACATTTTTCCCTGAAATCAATTGCTAATTCTTAAAGTCATTCATGAGAGGTCATGTGGTTGAGTAAATACGTTGACAGCAGAGTCAAGAGAGTAAGTGGGGGAAAAAAAAGGAAATCAAGGCATGATAAAGAGAAGTGTCCTGTTAACCAATGCATTTTTTAGTTTAGGACCACAAAGCTTTTTCCTGTGAGTCAGAGTAAAGTGGAAAAGGCCAACGCTTACATCTAAAGCCTCGCATGGAAGCATTTTCATTTTTGCTGTAAGGCAAAAATTAGAAACAAGGCAGAGACTGTTTGATGCCTCCGACTGTATCATCTTCCCCCACAGAAGATTTATTTCTGCTCCTGGCATACATCTCGGCGAAGGGCATCTGCAACTCTCGAAGGGCATTTGCAACCCTGGGTCGTCATAAAACAGGAGTCAGCAAACTTTGTGCAAAGAGCCAAAATGTACACCGGTGCCTCACAGGACAGTTTCTGGAACAGTCTGAACAACCATTTCTGCCAAAAGGGTAATAGCTTTTTCTACTTTTCACATTATGAAACCTAAATATTCTTCTTAGCTTGTGAACTGTACACAAATAGTTGGTGGGTCCAATTTGGCTTCTGCACTGGTACACGAGTGAGGGCATGGACCAGATGGAGCTCACCGAGGCCGAGGGCAGCGGGGACTACCCGGTGTCCGAGGACCGGCAGTGCCGGGACCCCCTGGCTGAGGAGGAGCCTGAGCTCAAGGAGGTGGCCTGGAGCTGTCGGCTCCCCGGTGAAGCGCGGTGTTACTGGAACTCTACTCACTCACAAGCTGGTCTCTGATAGCCACGGCTCACCGCCTGTGCACCTGCCCTTCTTCCTGTCTCAACATCACAAGCTGTAGAGACACCACCATTAAAATGCTTTCAGTGTTCGGGAAGCTGCAGGGGCTGGGATGGATAGCTCAGTGGTAGAGTGCATGCTTAGCATGCACAAGGTCCTGGGTTCAATCCCCAGTACCTCCGTCAAAATAAAGAAAGAAACCTAATTACCACCCCCCTAAAAAAAGACAAAAACATTTTCATAGTGAAAAAAAGATCTTTAAATCATACTTATTTGTGTGCACATTCACATTGTTTTCAAATGCTCGTGAAACAGGAAGTAAAATCAGATGCCCTAGCTCATGTATGCCGGCAGCCTCAGACACATGAGATTGTGAGTTAGAGACAGAAAAAAAGAGTTAAGTTCGTCTTTCATAACATTACTTTTTTGTGCACTATGTATAATAGATATTTTTACAGTTGTACTATAATGCCTAAAAATTTAGAAGAAAAACAACAAGGAGAAATTACACCAGTTTTATATCGTGATTTTATATGAGTGTCTCAGGAGCTAAATATTTCCTTTGGCCTCTTTACTTCAGGTGCTTCACGGTGATGGAAGACCCGCCCCTTTCTATACCAAAGCGTGAATGCAGATTGCCTGAAATAGAAAGGCTGATTGCTTCCTCGAGCTGTTCCTCCCTGGGAGATACGTCCTTTGAAAATATTCTGCATTAGAAGATAGATTTCATCACATGGCATTCAGATTTGTTTTAAAATGAGGACACATGAAAGCCGTTTCATGAAGTAAAGAAAATTTGTGGAAATTATTGTAATCTCCAAGGTATTTTCACATTTTGATTAAAAACACAGCAATTTAATATGAAATTCTTTGAAAATATTGTATCATTTTTGAGAGTAGGAGCAATAGAGTTTAAGTTTTAAGGAATGTCTTTTTTGGGAGACAGCATTTATGTTGAATGCTTAAATGTGCACACCACTGGGAGCTGTCTAAATATTCATGCCTAGCAAGGTTGCAACTTACAGTCCATCATTTTAAGTCCTTTTTGCTCTCAGTACCACTCCCTTGCTTTCCTGTGACATTATAGATTGAATTTAACATTCAAATTTTTACTTTTAGCGCAACAGTTACTTAATGTCAGACTCTAACTTCAGAACTTAAAAGCTATGTGACTTGGGCCAATCTATTTAGCCTCCTTTTATGTAAATTTGAAAGAGCAATACTTTCCTTAGAGGATAATAAGGATTTAATGAAAATTTTGCATAAAAAATTTATACACATTTTGTCTAAAACACAATTGGTGTTTTGTGAGTATGAATTCTTTTGCCTGCCTTTACCATAACTTGATTACACTTTTCTCCATTTTGCATGGATAAACTTAGTTACGAATTACTCCTTAGAGGTCAAAACTATCCCAAAATTCTATCCAGTGTGTTGTTAAGATACAGGCTCAAAACTTCAGCTTTAATGTATAAATCTTAGGCTTAGGAAATAATACCTCAGGATTGATATAAACATCATCAAAAACCCGTTGTAGGGACTAGGTGAAAGTTTATACTACCAACAAAAACAAAACTTACGTACTATACTCACAGCAACAGAGAAGGATTATTAAAATAAAAAGCCAGGGAAAGTTCCCTCTCCATCATTTGTCCCCGGCTCAGAAATGCAAGCCTTTCACAAACTAGAAACCTGGGAATTTGTACCTCTTTAAAAAAGATGCACCTTCTTGGGCTATTTATTCATTTTTTCTCTATCCTCATCCATAAATTCACTGCCATATCTCTGACTTTCATAGATACATATTTTTTCCCTTTCCAGCAGGAGACTATAGCTTTCAGAAGTAACTGGAAATGAAATGACAAAGGACAGAATGAACTGTATTCTTGAGTTTTAGGATTTTATAAAAGTTAAGAAAAGCCTTCATAAAAGTAATGTCAAAGATTGAATTCTGTCTGCTTAGAAGAAAATCAGATAATGAGGAAAGAGAAGACAGTATCATTCCTCACTCCATCAGTAAAACATTCTGCTGGAAAGCTACCTGACGTAGCAATTTCAGCTAAAATTTGCACAAGAGTCCATCACCGCTGATATACACCTTGTTGGGGTCTCTCAAAGAGGAAGGAGGAAGGAAACAGTCCACAATCTCACTCTACTTCTGATACTGATAGCAAGCTTGGGTGGCCCCAAGTCCACCTTGGGTTTCAATAATTTGCAAGAGGGACTCACCGGTCTCACTGGAAACTTACGCTCACAGTTATGGTTTATTACAGTGAGTTAGTGAGGGGAAGAGACACATGGGACAGAGTCCAGGAGAGTTCCATATTTGGAGCTTCCAATTATTCTCTCCCTGTGGAATCACAGAAAGTGATACATTTCCTGGCCACAATATGTGACAGTGTTCATGGCAACCAAGGAAGCTCACCTGAACTTCGGGGTCCAGAGTCGTGACTGAGGCTGTGTCACGTAGGCATGGATGACTGCCCGCGTGGCCAGCCTAAGCCTCTGGCCCTTCCAGGTGTTGAGCTGTTACCACATGACCCAACGATATCATTGTTAGACTGACTGTACTGGCCCAAGGCCTTCAGGTCAGCAAAGATCATTTTATCAAGTAGAAAACTCCAAGGACCTAGAGATTGTCTCACAGTAGCTGAGGGCAAAGTCCTCAGTTTGGGCATGCTTAAATTCTTTACTACACAAAATGATAGAATCTGAAGTCTGTAAGATTCCTCAGTTTCAGTAAATCTGCCACCATCAGAAACATACAAAGTGATTGATAGCATTTATTGAAAGTGGATGCTTTCTGTGTTTGTCTACGTGTAGGTCCTAGAAAACCTATGTGGATATGAAAATCTACTACATTACCTGTGATGTAAGATGCCCTACTTCCTTGTAGTTGCAGTTGCAAAGTAGAGCAGAATCTTCACTGAGGTCGCAAATTTTGCCTTTTCGAATTGATCTCTCATACCTTAATATACACAGACCTTAAAGCAAACCCATAGTATCTACTCCTTCCTGTTGTGAAAGTCTTATCAGCACAGTGTAATCAAATCAGGGATTGAGAATGTTTTTTGGGATAGGGGACTCACTAAGATTTTCACAACTTAGCTGAATCACAGAACAAACACAAGTTTGTTGCTAGGCTCTCAAGATGAATTGAGATCCTAAAATGTGGAAGCAAACGCAGTTTAATTCTCTGCTGTTGGGATAGAAGAGGTTAAGGTGTGGACACTTTTGAATTCAATAGCTGCGTGCCAGACGCGTATGTTCTGCATGAACCAGTCATGCAAGGTTACAGGGCAGGTGCTGGGGTCACCATTCCTGCATCTCTCAAGCTGTCCAGCAAAAGGAAGAGAGGAGATGCACACCAACCCATAACAAGATTAGAACCAAGTTTAGGTTTTAATAAGTATATTTAAATCATTAAAGAAAAATGTATGTTAAAACCATGAGACAGTTATAAATTACTGTGGAAGAAAATGAGGTTTGAAAAAGAAGATAGCAGACTTTATAAAGACACAGTATTTAAAAGGCACCAGAAAAATAAAAGAAGGCTTATTAAAGCTGAAAAAAACTTAGTGTATCAGAAGAGAGAATTAAGATAAGAAATCAAAATGAAATATAGACAGAATGGAGATAAAAACATGAAAAATGAGTTAAAAGGCATAGAATAAGCTGAGAATGATGAATAGAGAAAGAGAGGACGTTTCAGAGAAACAGCGTCTGAGAACTTCCCGGAACAGACTGAGTGCACAAAGGTACAGCCTAAACACGGGAAAAAATAAAACTGCTCTTGCTAATAACTTGTGAACTGCTGAAAAGACTCAACGATGCCCTAAGAAACTGTAAAGGAAAGGAGAGCACTCCTAACGATGGCAATGGATGTAGAAGAGCTCTTCTCAGAAGCAAAACAGAGCTCAAAAAGAACGGACGCTTATTTTCAAATCCCGAAAAAACTTTCATTTTCAATCACATACCCAACCACACTAGCTTTTTAAAATAACGAAAAATTCAACTTAAAAAAGCAGCACATATAACAAGAGTAGTAGAGTAAACCACAGGAAGGCAAGAAAAACTCCATGCAAGAAGCAAATACATAGTTATATATCAAGAAATCCTCAATTTAGAAGAATACTCTGGGAAACAGAACCATGTGTCATGTAAACACTGTGAAGTGTGCTGTATCATTCATAAAATAACAGACTGACATAAAAATGGGCCAGAAAATAGAACATCAGAAAAAATGGGTTTTTTTTCAATGCTTAAATGTAAAAAGCTTTTCCTAGCCTCTAAGCAAAGCACAAAACTGAGCAACATGGTCGCTGCCCTGAGGAAGTGAGGCGTCCTACAGGAAGGGAGAAAGAAGACATGCACATCACTAATTAGAAAAAGGAATAAAAGATGTCATCAGTGGTCCCAGAGTCTTGTAGTAACGGGTAACGCTATGTGTGTGGACAGACGTCCTCACTGAGAAGATTTGTTTGATAGTAATAGTCAAAAATGATATTTCCAAATCTGATTCATACACAATTTTCATGGAAACAGTTCTACTGTAATGTTTACTACGTTGCTTTGTCCATGAGCACATTTAATGAGTGCATTGCATGTGCTAGGAATGGACTTTACCCATGGCCCTTTTAGGAAGAAGGAGCTTTAAATCTTACTAAAAATTCCAAATAAATAAATAAGATTTCCAATAAATTATTTATTATATGTAATATGACATCTGCACATATCAGTTAGTCACAGAAAATAAGAGAAACTCACATAATGCATGGCTGGTTTCAAAAATCAGAAGAGTTGAAACATTTAATAATTTAAATGAAAGCATACATACACTTGTATTTTAAAAGAAATCCCATATTTTAATGATAATAGATGATCTTGGCTACATTATGCCTGAAGTTTTTTTTTAATATGAAAAGGTGATTCGTTTATAGAGTATGATTCATTTAACATATTCTCCAAAGTGCTCAAGATTAGCTGCATGTTTCATGACCTATTCTAGGACAACTATGAAAGGTAATTTGAAATATTGTCTTTATTAATATTCTGTAAGATTTTGAGAGCTTCTGTAGACACTTAAGAATTGGAGTTGGTTACCCTCAAGAAGAACAGATGTTTTGACATGTGTCCAGATAAGTACTCCGAACTAGAAATTCAAATCTCCTTCTGGAAAACTTTTTGTGCTAACATATGGTAGACAATGAATCTTAAAAACCATTGGCTATGGACTTGACAGAAAAATGGGATTAGATAAGATTTATTTGCAGAGATTAACCAAATTGAGCATAGAAATGGGTGGAATTGGCTATATTCCTCTGATTTTCAAATGACTGGCAAAAATTCCTTCAATCTTTCCAAAAAATTCTCTAAACTGTCTGAAATTCACATGCAATATAATATTTCTAAACACGTTTCCTATTTGTCTTTGTTACATCATGTGGAACAGGCAGGGAAACATCATTCACAGTTCTAAGACAAATACAAATTTGTTGCCCCAAATTGTGGCAAGAAATGCTCAGATTTGAATAAATTTACTCTCTTCTCTATTATCGTGAAAAATGATGGATTCAAACCATAACAATATCCACATTTAAATGGCATCAAGCAAAATCATATCCTTTCTCTATTGCTGATGATAATTACATATGAAAATACCTCTCCATTTTTGTAGATTTACATTTATGTAATTTAAAAGTTTAAAATAAGAAGTGCATATTTGTCAGATTTTTTTAAAAAAACAAGCCCAAACTTATATAGAACACTTATGCATTTAAACAAGATGTAAGGCATGGTTTCCATTTTCTCCTCTTAGAGTTGTGTCATGTGTTCATGGTAAAAACAGTGACCTCTAATTGTTCTTCCTTTTGTTTGAATGTCATTTCTCTTGCGTGCTCCTTTTTTGTATGTTGTCACTGGACATTAAACACGTTTTGAAATGCACCAGAAACCCAGAATAGATTTTCAACACCCTCTACAGAAATATTTCAAATTTAACTCAGAACAGTTTCAACATGGATGATATATAATAGTTAGGTCCTTCGTACACTTAGGAATTGATATTAGAAATAAAGTGTGGACAATCAGCACTGTTTGCCTCATGCACTTAACTGAGAAAGAATATCCTGTAATGACCACTAATTTGGTAAGAACAATAACGTGATTTAATTATTCAAATTTCCACATGGCCCCAGAATTAATATTTTGGGGTACAGTCAACACTTTAATTCTATTCTTCTCTACAAATCATTGAAAATGTCCACCTTGTTTTGAACTAAGTACTAGGAAAACGTGTATGTAACTATTTTAACTAGATCTGGGGCCACCTATACAACAAAGAATAATGTAGTTTTTACTGTTCTGTATTGTTTAACTCAGATACTTTTCCTCATAGACATACTGTCTCTAGCCCAGGATTCTCAAGTTCAAAATATATGCACATCCAATGTTTCCTGGTGCAGAAAATCAGAATTGCTTTGAAAGATGCTTTTATCTAACTATGACCATTGTCTTGACCACAACTGTAGGCAAAGGTTTGTTTCTTTTTTATAAACCCATTCACTAATCTCTATGCCTAATCTCCACAGGCTGGCAAGGTGTATTTATTTTGAATAAATACACTGAAGTGATCTTCAAGTCTCTGATGTCTCCTTGGGAATCATTTTTGTAAACAGACTCCATCAATTCCTAATATCCTTCTCCTGCTTCTCAGCTGGTTAATAATCTATGACTGATCTTTAGTCAAGCAGTAAACATGGAAAGGTGTTTACATTATTTCTCCTAATTATCAGCTTGCTTTTCCAGGCATTATAGGACACTTTAAAGTTTCATAGAATTTAAATACGCTTGTTAAATGTAATTTTCAAACTTTTTAAAATTTTTAAAGAGAATTTTAAGAAAAATATCTAGACTGGACTGCAAAACCTGCCACTTAGTATCTATGTGATTTAAGTGACTTAACCTCTCTGAGACTCAGTTTACTCATCCACTGAAAGGAAGTAACAACATCAACTCTTCAGAGTTGTGGTATAGGTAAAATCTCCCAGCACTCAACATTGTTTAGTTTTCTCTTTCTGCTTCCAAGACAGTATCTCCCTTAAAAAAAAAAAAATTAACTCTCTGACATTCCAGTCTGGGAAAAAAAACATCTCTGTGACATGCTGAAATAAGAATCCATTCACATTGTCTTTTATTTTAATTATATATCTTGGATCACAGAGTTTTGGGATACCGTTAATGAGTTTTCACACACGATAAATGATGCACAAGACAGCTATTTACTATCCAAATCAGACTACTTGATGTTCTGTAAAGCTGCTTTAAGGATCTGAGTAAAAGATATCAGAAACATTACAAGAATGCAATGTTTCATTACCTCAGTACGTATGTTAAAATACTAAATAAAAACCTACAATCTATATAGCCTGATTATAGTACTGTTACTTCTATTATTTCTGGGCTAACAAAGTTAAATTTCAAATTGGTTGAACTTTATGGAAAATGAGGAAGTTTGGGGTATAGTTATGCAGAAGAATCATATTTTCAATTATACCACACAATCAAGATACAGCATATTCAAACAGCTGAAGACCAATGATAAAAAGAAAATCTTGGAGGCCACAAAATATTACATATAAAGAAAAAAGGAAAAAAGAGACTTTCATCAAACATAAGCTGAGAGAAATCACTGCCAGTTGATCTGATTTAAAATATTGAAGAATCCTTTTTATATCAAGTCAATATGATAATAGACAGAAATCTAGATTTGCTTAGTAAATAAAGATCTCTGGAAATAATAAAAATGACAATAAGTACATGTATTTTTTTTATTTAGATTTGCTTTAGTAGAAATTTGACTCTAAAAGAAAAATAGTAAAAAAAATTAAGTAGCTAATAATACAAATACAATTAAAATAAATTAAAAAAAGACAGAGGAAATGAAGACTTAATTATATTTATCCTGTTGTAAGTTTACCACTATTTTTCAGAGCTAAAAACAATACACAGTGGAGCATAAATGGGATAAAAAAAAACACTCAACCCCAAATCTAGCATACAAAAAAAAGAAAAGGGGGAACAAAGAGCAAATATAAGAAATAAAAGAAAAATTAGATGGTATAATTATATTCAAATACATCGATAATTGCATTATATATAAACTATCTATAGACCAATTTTAATGATAGAGATATTCAAATTGGATTAAAAAAAAGACACATCTATACACTGTCTATTGAAATCCAATTCAAATATAAAGGTTAAGTGTAGTAATACAGAAAAACATAATGTGTAAATATGAAGCAAAGGAAAGCTGGAGTAGCTGCATTAATATCAGAAAAAAATCGAATTCAGAACAAGGAACGTTACCAGAAATAAAGCAGTCAGTTGAGGGGAAAGATAACCATCCCAACAAAGCTTCAAAATGCATGAAGCAAAACCTGATAGAACTGAAAAGTAAACAGAAAAATCCATAATTGTACCTGGACACATTAACACTCCTCTCTCTGAAATGCACAGAACAAGCAGACATACAGTGATCGCAAACAAGACCTGGGAAACAGAAGTTGACCTAGTTGGCATCTATGAATCCTTCCAACAAACAAAAGCAAATGTATAAATTTCAAAAAGCTTTGGGAATATTTACCGAAATAGAACATTTTCTAGGCTACTAAATAAAACTAATAAATTTGAAAAAACTTGAAGATAGTCAAAGTGTATTTTCTGACCGCAGTGCAATTATTGAAAATATAGAATTCAACAGTAGAAAGATACCTGGAAAATGCCACATATTTGGAAATTAGACAAATACTTGTAAATAACTCATGAGTTAAGTGGAGATTCTTAAGGGGAATTAGAAAATATTTTTAGCTGAATGAAAATAAAAACACAGCAGATTATAATTTGTGGAACATAAAAAAAGCAGTGCTTAAGGGTATTTTGTAGCATTAAATGCCTGCTATTAGAAGAATGGTCTCAAATAAATTATCTAATTACCCATGTTAAGCAATAATAAAAAAGGGGAAAAAAATTAAACCCAAAGTAAGTAGAAGAGAGGAAATAATAATGATAAAAACAAAAAAGATGAAATAAAAAACAGAAATAATAGAAAAATTAATTTAAAAATAACTGGTTATTTTAAAAGATCAATGAAATTGATAAATCTCTAGCCAAAGTGATCAACTAACTCAAACCTATGAGAAGAAATAAAAAGCACTGGAATGGTAGAGCTGTCAGTAAATGCAGATTATATATATAATGTTTCTCTTCAATTTTATTAAAAGACAGAAGATTACATAAAGCGATAATTACAATACTCGTTTAAATTTGTTTGATTTAATTTGTTTGATTCAATCTGTTTGAACTAAAACAAAAATAAAAACAATTCACTCATTTACCGCACTTCCTACCCTCCGCCTCTGGCAACCACATATATATGTGTGTGTGAGTGTGAGTGTACACACACACGTATATTTAGATTTCGCATATAACAGGGATCATAAGGCATATGTCTTTCTATGACTTTTTTCACTTGGTATAATAATTTGAAAATTATATGGCAAAATAGAGCAAAAGAGGAGAAATGGATATAAAGTAGTAACAGGGCAAATCTGCAATATTTTATTGTACTTAAGTCAGTATCAATGCAAAGTAGATTATAATATATTTAGATTCATATTGTAAACCCCAGAGCAAATAGAAAATCAGAGGAATTGAAATGAATACTACAAAACATTTATTTTACATAAAACGAGTTAATAAAGGAAGACTAAGGACTGACAAAGACAACAGCCATAAAAAACAGCAGTTATACAGTAATGATATTAATAATGGTATCAAATATAAATGGACTCATCACTCCAACCAAAAGTTGGAGATTTGATTTGATTTGATTTTTTAGAAACTATTTTCCATCAAACTGTTCCCTTTTCAAAAGTCTGTGTAAGGAAGGGTGTGTACAGCTCAGCAGTGGAGCGCGTGCTTAGCGTGCCAAAGGGCCTGGGTTCCATTCCCAACATCCCCGTTCGGGAAAAACAGCAACAACAACAACAGTTTAAAAAACCCACAGGAGAGTCTGCCAAAGAACAGCTTAAGTCCAGCGTCTCACCTCGGGTTGAGGTCTGGAGCAGTCCATCCCCCCAGAAATCCTCGCTGGTCACAGCCCCGGCCGGCTCCTCCTCTCCGCGCCGCTCAGGACCTTTGCAGCCGCAGGGATCAGGCAGGACCTCTCGCGGGTGCTCACGGGAGAGGGAACCACGCATGCCCAGAACTTCCGGGCGGCGTCCGCCCCGTCAGAGCCTCGGAGGGAGCTCCCTTGGTGCGAGGGTGGCCATGTCCGCAGGGCAAGGAGAAACAGTCCGTGTCACCCGGAGCAGTGGTAGGCAGGTAAGAGGCCTCGGGGAGAGCTGGAAGCAGTCACCATCGCGGGTCGCGGCTCCCGGAGGGCCGCCTGGATCTGGTTAGAGAAGGTTCCAGCAGTGAGGGGACCAGCAGCAGGAGTGGCTCCCGCGGCAGCAGCCACCTTCAGCACAGCTCGCGGGCCCGTCTTCCTGGAGGATGTGGCAGTGACATCAGCTGGGTTTTCAGTGGCAGCAGTGGCAGGAGCGGCCAGCAGAAGCTTTTCCCAGGGTCTCTTCAGATTTATGAGGTAAGGCCATCACTTTTCCGTTTGTAGATGTTCTGTTCCATTTGCAAGTAAAGGCTGATGCCACCTAAGGGGGTTCCTGCCGCAAGGAATGTGAGGACAGCCTTCTTCATTTGCTGGGCTCTGGGCATTGTGAAAGTGTCTCCTTAAGTTATGGTGGGAACCCAGAACAATGTCTCATGGACCCTGTCTGGATAGTACAGAAAGGGAAAAGTCAGAGATTGTAGAATTGTAAATTGGAATAAAGAGCGTGATTCGATTATATTGAATAGAAAGGAGATTTTTAGATTCAAAGATCAAACAGGTTTATCCATATATTATCATTTTCTCTATCAATGTTAAATCTATAGGTCTTCTCAGTTTTAAAAGATTTTGTTTTTAGGGGCTAATACATTTCTTGAGGCTTTGCATATGAAATCTAGGTTATTAGAAAATTATTAGAAATGAAAGCCAATCAAATAATAGTATACTTAAAAGGTCATCGATGTAGGAAAAGAAATAACTTTTAAGAAGTACATGAAATTTTAAAGTTCAGACATTTCAGATTGTAAAAATATCAAACACTGTAAAAAGGCATTTGTACTCAGAATTAACTTTGTACCTGAGCCTCATGGTACAGATAGAAGTCTTGGCAACTTTCCACCTTCAAAAGAGGTGTGGAAGAATGTGAGGCTCCCACGTACAGCACAGGAAAGCTGCTCAAGGAAGAAATAAGGGCTTTGATGAAGGCTCCTGAGCTTTCCATAATAATATTAAAATATTTTATAAAGAATGTTGCATAAAATATAAATCCTTTGAAATGTTCTGTAATGAAAATGCTGTGTAGTCAGTAAGTTTGGATATGCTGCATAGATTGTATCCTTTGCAAGAGGCATCATTCAAATGAGCACAATGGAGTAGTCTTGCAGGAAAAGAACTGCATTTAGTGTGCTATTCCTGTCGTATTTGGCCATGAAACGTATCTATTTATGTTCTATATAAGAGTTGTCCTTATATATATTTACTGATGCCCCATCTACTTACTTTTCTTTCCTGTCTTCTCATGCACTGATGTTAACAAAAGCATACAGATCCTTTTAATTTAGTGTTCACTACAATATAAGCTCGAAGAGGGTCTTTTAACCCCAGCACTTAGTAGGGCTCCTGGTATAGATATGTTTGGTTTGGTTGTGTTAATGATTTCTATCTACCTGTACGCCTGTTGACCTATAGAGAGTGAGATAAATTGTTGAATGAATAAGTTACTTCATTCCATTTATGAAACAGATGCAACTTATTAGCTTAATAGGTATCTGAAGGAAACTCAATACTAATCTGCATAAGAAGATCAAAACCATTGCTCACCACAAGCAGGCAGCTTATTTTGCTTTTTCCTCTTTGTGGATCATGACTTTGAAGTGAATAATCTAAAATGAATACACCTGAAACAATACAGAAAGGAGTAATGAAGTATCTTTTGCCGTAACTATAGAGATTGGCATTAATAAAGTTTCCTAGAGAGAATCAGCATTATACAGGGTAATATGGTGGCTTCCCAGGCTGTAGGATGCTAAACTGAGTAGTAGTGGTGGTACAACTTATTGAGATATGAAGCAACTGAATTAACTTGTTAATTTTTTTAAATGGATTGTCTCCCTTCTGTTTTAAGTGGGTAGGCAGACTTTGTTCTGTCTTGCCTCAGTAAAGATTACATAAATTCCAAGGGTATTTTCAAGAACAGATGGTCTTGGGTGTCTAGGAAGAAAAGGAAAAGGCAGATGGGCCCCTTCCTTTGAGGGCAGCAGAGAGGGATGGACAAGATCTCTGAAGTTGTGACTCCTGGGTGGGTCTGGGAAGGATCACTTCTAGCCATAGGGCTTTCATGTTTTATAAAACTTGGCACGTGCTATGTGTGACAAAGAACTGAGTGACCCAGATAACCGAGGAATCGTGTAGTCTTTAACAATGACATTATTAAAGGCCACTATGATGGAAAGATAATTGAAGTTCTCTTACATTTTCAGGGACTCAGAGTGCCCCTAAAATCTTAAGAAACGTTAAGGAGGCCGAAGGAAAACAAATAATGCTGATGCTGATTATCCTGACAAACTAGTCGTTTAGGGCTCAGAGACGAATTAGAAGTTAATTAACAAAACCCTAGAAACGTGATATTCTGTGCTTGTAGAAACTGACCTTATACAGTATTTTGTTAAGAATAGAAAACATTTTAGATATGTCGGCAATTTACAAACTATACTAAGGCAGTGAAAATGTTCCATAGGATACAAAATGATGGCGACGTGTCATTGCACATTTGTCCAAAACCATAGGATGTACAACACCAAGAGTGAACCCTAATGTAAACCAAGGGTTTTGACTGATTCTGATGTGTCAGTGTAGGTTTATCAACTGTAACAAGTGTATCCCTCTGGTGGGGGATGTTGATCATGAGGGAGGCTATGCATGTGTGAGGGGTGAGGGGTACATGGGGACTATCAGCATCTCCCACTCAATTTTTGCTGTGAAACTAAAGCTACTCTTAAAATAATATATATACTCTAAATAAAACTGTATGTATATATATATATTTTTTTTTTCTGTGTAGACAAAACGTTGTATGGTGGGTGGGTAAATCATACTGGGTAAGAATAAAGTTGGGCCCAGCAGCATCCATAAGTAAGGACAATTTTGCTTTCAGATGTGTGTGGTTTTCGTACACATACAAATTCTAGATGCTTCAAAGAGAGCCAAGCACTGACAGTATCAATGAAGCATAAGAATAAAACTGTCTGATGATGCAAGAAAAGCCAGACAGTGTCATCTTCACACAAATTTTGTACTGAGAAGACGAAAGACTGGAGGCAATTTTCATTGCAATTGTTTATGTAAAACAGCAGCCAAGTAAACTGAAGTAGTTTCGGGGGGGAAAAAAACGCAATTAACAGAACTGTGTGCCGTAAAAGTTTACATATGGATGAAACCAGATTGCTTGAGCAAAGTGCCTGTTAGAACCTCATTTTTAAAAAGAAAATAGCCTAACTAGGATTAAAGTCTGTGGAAATTAGGCTTATAGCTTTTACTTGGGGTAAGTAGGAGACTGCACGTCGCAAGCACAGCTTGTTTATTACACGCACACAAAGAAACACATGTTGAGAGGCCTTTTTATCTGGTTTTGCTTCATATAAAATCAAGTTGTGCAAGAGTATCTTAAATGGAACAATCGTTAAAGAAAGGATTCATCTCTAGTTACTTCCTGAGAGAGGAATATTGAATCGTTCCTGGAAATGTTTCAATTTGTCATTGTTAATTTAATTTTGAATATTTTCCTCTTTCTTGTTTTTATTCAATGATGTTTTATGGCAAAAGCATTTGGAATTAGAATAGATTTAATTAATACACTTTATTTGACATGGTTAAAAAGTTCAAGATTCCTAATAGGGGAAATAAAAACACCTATTCCTAATAGGGGAAATAAATAACAGACCAGGTGAGGGCAAGAATGTTTGGGAATGAAACACATTCACATAGGTGTCCCTTCTTAAGCTGCAATTCTGTGTACTCAAGATATTAAGTAAAATGTTTACCTAACATTTGGTAAGTGCTTATAGCAAATATCACAATTATTTCAGATGGAAAAATGATTTATTGTATTGATGGTTCTTGAATAGAATATGAGTCTGTTAATTCATAAACTGTTGGTGTCACCCAGAGAGCAGCAGGATAGTGTTGGTGAATTAATACTTGGCATTATCTGATCCACAGCACTGGGAAATTTTGTTCTACACGAAAATAAGACTATCATGAGTTTCAGCAGCTTTGCTAGTTGCTTGTAGAACTACAGATTCGTATAATTTTATAGCTAAAGTTACCTCCCTAATTTATTCGTTAAAAATAGTAAGGCCCACTTAATTTAAAGTCAGACAAAAATCTCAAAGTCATACAGCAACAGAGGAGAAAGGGCACACATATCTCCTGACCCGTGGCCCAGGGCAATAAGCTAACAGTTTGCTTTAAGTGATTTAGGAAATCACTTATTTTAATCTCTTCAGATGGTACACAGTTTCTAATAAGTTAACCCACTAATAGAGACAAAAGAAAGATAGTTAAAATACTAGCGGATAATTGCCAATCACCTATACAACAAGAGCATTTCCTTGCAGTCATCTCGTAATTCAAGCAAATAACTTAACAAAAGGAAACTGCCACTGCAGTGATGCAAAAACTGTTGGAGGCTTCTGCATGCCAGTTCCAATCGGTGTCCCGTTCTGTTTGTTTAATTTGGCAATGAACTCTTGCTTGCAAGTGTGCTTCTTAAATGAAAGCTCTTGTCCACTTGGAATGTTCCTTATAATGGCCATTGTGATTCTTAGCTGACTTCCGTAAGAGTGGTTCAAGTGCATGAGGAGAGACCATACATTTTTTAAACGTAAAACTGCCTAGAGTTCTTAAAGCAGCGAAGGGGATACCTTTAGAACATTTAGATGACTGAGATCCCATGTTTTGGAGTTTTCTCAAGAGCAGTATTTGTTACCTTTTGTCCTTTTGATAACAGATACACTGAAAGGTGTGAGATAATATCTCATGGTGGTTTTGATCTGCATGTTCCTGGTGATTAGTGGTGTTGAGCAACTTAATGTGTAACAGTTGAGCATTTGTATTCAGGTTCTATTTTAATTAATAATAATATTTAGCACTTACTAAGTGCCATATGCCAGGTATCTTTTAAGATTATGATTGTGTGTGGATGTATTTATATTTATATATATTCAGTTCTATTTAAAAAACACTGAACTAAGGATAGCAAATCATTAAGGTTCCAAGTGCATTTGCTATTGAAATGTTGTCTACATTCTCGATACCTCTAGATTATTTTGTTATTAAAGAAAAGAAAATTTACTAACCCACACTTTTCTAAGAAAGAAAAGCAGAATGAGTTAATTCATTTTTCATGTGGCTGTGAGTTAATGATCTAGGCTACACACCTTACATGTTTTTGTTTTGTTTGTTTTTTAACTGGTACTCTTACGCAGAAGTATAAACATAGTGAAAACCACAAATCTCTAGGTCACAGAAACAAAAATATAATTTAGAATAAAATACATAAAATCCACAAATTAGATAATAATATACATTGTAATGCTATTAATTAATTCCATCAAAATAAATCATTCTAGTTTCAATTTCTCCATTTCTTTATAAACATTCTGTTAGATGTTTCTTCTGGTTTGTTCCCCAAGCTACATGAATTTGAGCTCATCAGTATGCTCACCATTACGACCGAATTCTCTTTCTTTTTTATTAGATTAAAATACCAGAGATTGAAATGATCTGTTTATATGTCCACTTCCCATAGTATACCATAATCTCCTCAAAATCATGTTTTTCCTTTTTTTTACATAATTTCCATAGCTCAAGGAGCTTCTGTCAAACAGAATTGAATGGAATTATTCTAGATAGGTTATGAAAAAAATGTGTAAGTGCTATATGCCTGAAGTATAGCATGGTAGTTCTAAAAAACAAAAACAACACATTAAAGGATGAAAAGCAGTCACCTTATTCAAAAACCTATGAATGTAGTATAAAGATATGGATTTCAGTAGAATAGATTATGTAGCCAGATAGATTATGAAATGGGAGCAAGTCACATTAGTAGTATTTAAGCGACTAATCTAACAATAGTCATATACTAAATGCAAAGTAGAGAGAAACATACATGTATAATAACACCACAATAGTAACTATAATAATAAATACATAATTGTAATATTATTTAATGCTCAGTAAGTGACATATGGCAGGATATCTTTTAAGATCATAATTATATATATAATATATGTATATATTTTGTTCCAGTTTTATTGAGATGTAGTTGACGTACTGCACTGTTTAAGATATACACAAAAGTTTAAGGAACTTATATCTGTATATGAGTGCTCTGAATAGTATAGATTGTCTGTATATGTATAATATCAGATTATATAATTACGTGTGTGTGTGTATATACATACACACAAACATTACTGCTCTACCAAAAGTCTTTAGTATCATAACTATGGGTAAGAAGAGGGAGCCACAGATAAGTTAAATAACTTACTCAATGCCTAAATTCCAAGAAAGTTAAGCTATTATTTAAATACACACTGTCGAGTTCTAGAGCCTCATTCTTTTTTCTAATAGACTCAGATCCATCACAGATCAACCTGTGTAATAAAAAATCAAATTAGATATAACGTTGGCAGCAAACGTGCCAGAGTAATACAAAATAATTTGGATTACATTATTTTTGTTTTGAACATACAGTGACCTATTTAGCTTCCCATAACTGCTACTGATTTTCCATTTCAAATTTCTGTGCCAGTAAAAATACAGGAAAAGCGTTCCTTGTCATGCAAGAATTCTGTATGAAATTTATGATATATATAATTACCCACAGGTATATAAAGTATATTTAAATTCCAAGCTCATTGACAAGGCCCTGCAAAAGACTCCAGAGTATCTTTCTTGTCACTTATTTTGATACAACTATCACATCCATGCTCCAATCACACTGAATTTACACTTTATCAAATGTGGCATGTTGTTCTATCTGCTTTGAGTCTGTGAAGGTTGTGTTCTATTTACATAAAACTCACTTTCCGTATATTTGACCCGCGTAACTTTTTTTCTTTTTCTTTTTCTTTTTTTTTTCTTCTTAGCTTAGATGTATATTCCTCCAGGAAGCCAATCTTGATACCCAGGTTAACTGTCCATGCATTTCATTCTCCTAACACTTAGCATGTTCCTTAAGATATTACTGATCACACTATAAAGAGATTATGGGTAAAGTTATCTGTACCAGTCCTCACTAAAATGTAATTACTAAGGAAGCAAGGACTGAGTTTATATATTCAGAACTTAGCAAAGTCCTCATATAAAGACCTCAAGAGTGGGTAGATTAAGGGTTAATATCAAAATTGCTTTGCTGTTCTTATAATATTAAGAAGGCATTAAAAGAGAAAGCACTATCTTTTTTTAGTAAATAAAAAAGAATTTATGTAAGATGATGTATTTGTAATATTTGGAAGGTTAGTTAGACTCTTAACAAGAGAGAAAGTCTGAAAGGCATTCAAGGTTAAATCAGTGACATCAGCAAAGGCGGAGGGGCAGAGGTGAATGTATCTGGGAAATCAAGTTCTCCCTAATGCCTTTGAAATTACTCTTACATGATTGAATGAGTGTCCTCAAGCCACATACAAGGCTGTATATATTGACTAGATATAATTTTACAACCTTATTTGCCAGAGGCGTGAAAGGTTATTCTCATTCAATAACCTGTTTTTACCTCCTTCACTTTCAGTGAAAGAAGTGAGGTTCAAAATAGAAGGGGCTGCTCTGGTTACGTATACTATTAGTTAAAGACGATCAACCATGAAGGCTACATTCATTTGGTTGCTGTCCATGGATGTTATTAAGTACTGTCCTTTAGAATTAGTATATTGTATGCATTTTATAAAATATGTTTGCACAAAAATGCATCAACAGCATTTCTATTAATACTGTTTCTTTTAGAGGATAGTGGTTTGCTGTTTCACTGCATTCCTTTATAATGATGCTTCATTTGATCCTTATACATTAGGGAAAGTTACGTTTTCCTCTAGGGGAAGTAAAAGATAAAATGGCATATATGTGGTACAAAATCATGTTAAAAATAAATGTCTATATTAATGGGGAAGTAAAAGATGAAATGGCATATATGTGGTACAAAATCATGTTAAAAATAAATGTCTATATCGATGTGTGCACTGTTTTGATATTGGTGATGATTTCATGGGTTTAATAATACATATGTCAAAACTTATTATACATGTCAATTATGTACTGATTATGTATCAAATGTCAATCAGTGAACCTTACAAATACTTCATATTTTTCACTTACTAAAATTTTAGTCAAATAATAACAAAACCTAAGATATAATTGTATAGTTACTAAAATGCACATTAAAGATATGCTTTAATATTTATGGCTGTGATACTTCGAAGTAATCAATGTCACTGGCAGCATATTCTTAGCCTTCTGATTAAATCTATCACAATACACTTTTACATTTATATAAATTAATTCCATTTCAAATAAATTAATTTTTCTTAACTATTTATCTTTTCCCCTTTACTGGGACCTATCTTTTCTTTTCATATGTGTTCTTTTTGCTCTTATGGTTCCTACAAATTTCACTCCCTTCTGAGTCATCAGTCTCCTCTTCGTGTCTCTTCCAATATTTCTGTTTCCTTTGTTACCTTCATTAGATATAGTGGCTTCTGAAGTAATGTTGCCTGACTAATTAGATTCCCAGGCGTTTGGCTGAATAGCCAAGATAAGTTCCATTCTCCATACTTTGTTTACTGTCTCCATGCCTGGTCAAATGCAGAATTTTAACTTCCTGGACTTAAAGAATCAGCTACCATTTTAGCTGGGGAAAAAAACCCTAGTTCTAGAAATGTTGAAACTAGGGGTTCTGTGATAGTAATTGGTGCTAGAGAGCAGAATAAACGCTCTCTCAAAGGACAAAACTCAATGCACATCGTGAACTGCTTGTAATTGAGACCTATGCTTGGAAGTATTTCTCTCACCATCAGATTACAGATCTTGACAGATTTAATTCTCTCAGTTACTGTTTTTGATCAAGATGAATATGATGTATGTATGAATTAAAATTGTTTATATTACATGTAAGTTTGAATATTTCTTTAATGCTTAGCCCACCTTTGAAAGCCCAGTCTATTTTTCATTTCTGGCAGTAGTGATGATAAATGCCAACTACTATGCTAAGCAGTGGTAGCAGAGAATTGCGCAAAGTATGCATCTAGCCAGGAGAATGTCACAGTGCATTGTAGGATATGGATTAACAATTATAATCCGGTGCTTTATTTGTCAATTAAAGGTATGCACAGCTGGTAGACTTGTCTAAACGGGGTACTTAACTCTATTTATAACTTGCGTATGTATACTAAAAGTTATGCAAAAGAATGCTATTTTACATAAAAAGCTGAAAGCTTGAAACAACTCAAATATCCACCCACTGCAAAATTAGTATATTGTGGTATACGCGTGCAAAGGGACATGTTACAATGGGAACGCATGAACTCTGTCTACATACAACAATACGATTGAATCTTAGCGACATAATATTAATCAAAAGAAGCCTCAAAGACTCAAAGAATATTAATTATGTTATTCCAGTTGTATAAAATTTATAAATAGAAGACACTGAGTTTTAGAAGTCCGGATAATGGTTATATTTGGGCAGTGAGGAGAAGGAAGTAATTAAAATGGGAAAGAACAACGTTTTCTGGAGTATTGTGAATGGTCTTTATATTAATTTTCTATGGCTGTATAACAAATGACCACAAGCTTGGAAGCTTAAGACATCACACATTTATTGGCTTACAGTTTCTCTGGGTCAGGAGTCTGCACAGTTTAGCTGGATTCCCTGCAGGCTGGAATCAAATGGTTGGCCGGGAGCTGGTTGCCATTTGCACGCTGGTTTGGGAAGAGGCCTGCCTCCAGATCACTTACGTTGGCTAATTTCCTTACTGCTATCAGAGTCATGGCAGCTTGCTTTATCAAAGTCTCTAGAGCAAGTTTGCTAGTAAGACAGCATAACCATGGGAGTGACAGTCCATCACGTTTCCCACAGTCCATTCCTTAGAAATAAGTCCCATATCCTGTACCCACTCCAAAGGAAGGGAATGTAAAAACACACGTATCAAAAGGCAGTAGCCGTTTGGTGGTTACTTTAAGTTTTGAATGCCACATCCTATTTTTTTGAAGTGGGTGGTGACTAGAGCAGTCAGGTCACATTATTTAATTCATTCTTTCAAAAACTATTTTATGTACTGGTTAGACTTCGGTTGAAAAGTTATTTTTCCCAAGGGCTTGAATGGTGTAGGTCATGGAAATGGGTATTTGAAGTCTCCCAGTGGTACCATGCCAACACAAGGCTCTGAGTCCTACTGACAGTGGTGCCCACATCATGTTGTGTGTGTGTGTGTGTGTGTGTGTGTGTATGTGCGCACGCATGTGCTGTGATGTGCAGGGTAATTTGTAGGGTGGTGCCTCCAAAGCACAGCATCCAGGCAGTAGACTTCTTCCTGGACCTAAGTGGCTACTGAGTGTGACACTCTGATTATCTTATTTTTCTCATTTCTTGATGCAGCTTCTGAGTAACAGACATATGTCTGTCATTTCTTAATTATTACTTACTATCTTATTTGGAGCCTGGTTGCATACTATAATAGCGGTCTCAAAAATCACTTTTTTGTTTCTTTTGCTTCTCACCTGTCTTTAATATATTTCTGATATACAAATACTTTTAGGACTTCAGGTTTTCCTTCTGACCACAGGTTCATTTTCACAGTGGTTGCATTTCTAGTTTTCTAAATACACACAGTGATGATGCTATTGGCCCAGTTTCTATTTTTCAAGACTTTTTTTCATCCTTTAAACCGTCTGGTTTCATAGAGCATCCTGGCTACATTAGCTCTGCCAAGCTATCCATCAAAACCAATCTGCCCTCAAGTTCAACACTAGTAAGGTGGCTATAAATTCTCATTTGCCCAGAACAGTCCAGGTTTATGCTTGTCTGGAATAATTATTAATGGGGACCCTTTCGGTCTCGAGTCTCCTAGTTCGATGATGGTGTGTGACCCCTCCTCAGATGGTCTTCGGTGCTGTCTAAAACTCCCCGGGTTCTGTATTTTCAACGAGCGCCTCATCAAGTCAGGCTTATGTTTTCTTCATGTTCCTCTCATTCTGAGCTGCCTGGAAGTGCTTCTCAACAGCGTAGAACCAACGGCATTCATCCTTTCAAAACTGGACCCTCTTCCCTTATTGGTCCTTCAAAGCTTTTCCCATCTGCTAGTTCACAGTTGTTCCAGCAAGCTAATTCTGCCATTTAGTAATATTTGACTGTTTCTGACCCAGTATGCATTTTTAACCTCTTTATACATATTGATTTTTTCACAGAAGTTCAGTTATTATACAAAAGCATTAAAAAGCATACTTTGTTTCATGCACCCTCCCCTAAGCTCAACATTTAATTTTTTAAATTAAATATTTTACTTGTCAATTGAACTGAAAAATAATTTTTACCTTCTCATCACCATATTTACCAGTGACCTACTAGTTCTTCCAAGTTAAATTTCAATCAGCCGAGAAATTTTAGTGAGACAGAGATTTCACTTAATTATTATTCTTTATTCTCTATCATTTTTTAGGAATAGGTTCTTACTAGGATTATATCATCAAATAGGACAGTATGATTATCTAATATAAATATCTGTATATGTAATTTTAATGACATTTTTATTCTTAGGTATATGGAGACCACCAACTGTAACCAATCTTTAAATTATTTCTATAAATAGAAAGCTACATGTTATCCTATTGTTTTCTTCTAACTTACATGTAGGATCCACAGCTACATTTTTTTAAACTGTAAAAAATGTGGTAAAAGTATTTTTTCAGTCAAATTCAATTAAAAAATCAAGATGATTCTGATGCACCTTTTTCTGCCTTTTAAGCTCTGTGCACCCACATTTTGAACACCATTTACAGAGGACTAGCTAGTTCAGACAAAAGACCAACCCAGTTCATATGGCCATTTTCTAGGATTTGTGAACATGCCATGGCCTGCTTGTATGTTCTTCTTATGATTATAAGAACAAAACAGTAACTTTAGGTCAAATTGTAGCTTAGGACACTTTTCTTCCAGGGAAACACACTTTATAAAAGTCTTTCTTCATATTCTCTTTCGAAAAGCCCTTTCATTTTCAGTTGTGAGGAAAGTGAAATATTTGTGGTTTAAATGCAACTGTTGTAGCACAAATTTAAATACTGTGACTATTTTGCAGTGGATAGCAAAACAAAAACAAAGTAGAACAAAACAAAACACACACATTAGTTAATGCTTATAAATTATTTCCATTCTAAGGTACTTCTGAATTGAAGTAAGTTCTCTGAAGGTGTCCATTTACACATAAGTAAACTTCATATTTAATATTCACTAAATTGAATGTGACCATAAAATTCTAATCTTTCTAACTGTCCAATTGCTATGTGTGCCATCACCATTTATTTTAGTTTTCTATGATTAAATGAACACAAACGAAAAGAAATTAAAAGTTACAATTTTTTTAATCTTCTCTTCCCTTCATCTCTCTCCTGATGATTTTTTAATTAAATTTGTTGTTGTTAAGCTGAGCATAAATGGAAGTGTGAAAAGCATAAATGACCGCGAAGGTAACTTCGTGATAACTAAGACATCAAGGAAAGAACTCTCCCCGTGAAGGGACTCCGGAAGGGTCCTCAGTCCATTTCCCTCCTCCACGAAGGGAACCACGACACCGGTTTCTAAAACAGAGTTTTGTTGGTTTTTGAACTTTTATGAATGTCATTGTTCAGTATGTATTCTTCTCTGCTTGGCTTCTTTCTCTTCGTGTTATGCTTGTGAGCATAATCCATGTTGGATAAACGTTACCTAATTTATTTCACTCTGTATAGTATTTGATTATACAAATATTCCACAATTTACGTGTCTTTCTACTGATGAAGGACATGATTACTTTAGAGTTTTGCTATATTACGAACAACTCTCTTCATAGAAGGTTAGCTAATTCAGAAAAGATAAAGCCAATTCTGGCACAGTGTGACTTGGAGAGTAGATGCTGGTAATTCTTTTGACTGAATGCCCAGGCAGGGAATTGCGGGGTTGTGGGGTATGCGCTCCGTTAGCCTTAGGAGACAGTACAAAGCAGCGTCCCAAAGCGGACACGCAGAGTCTCACCCAACAGCAGGTGTGCTGGCTCTGGTCACTCTACATCCTGATGCAACGTGCTACTGTCTGTCTTCTCCAGGTTCCTGTTTCTGGGGTTGGTGCAGACAGAGAGCACTGTGCTTCAGATTGTCTTTCTCTGATGATTCATTAAATTGGTATCATTTAATATTTATCAGCCATCTTTGGTTTCTTTCTTTCTTTTTCTTTCTTTCTTTCTTTCTTTCTTTGAGAAATATATTCAGGTACAATTGATGACAATGAACTACATGTGTGTGGAGGGGGTGGATGTACAATTTGATAAGGTTTGACACACACATGTGCTCATGAAACCAGTAGCAAAGTCAAGATAACAAACATTTCTGCCAACCCCAAAAGTTTCCTCTTGCCCCTTTTTAATTTGTCCCTCCTTCTACCTCCATTCTCAGGCCACTTCTGTTTTTTGTCACTATAGATTTGTTTGTATTTTCTACAGTTTTATATAAATGGAATGATTTCCATTTTTTCCCCTTTTTAATTCTTTTTCCTGAGGTACAGTTGACATACAATATCATATTAGTTTCATGTGTACAACGTAGTGAGTGGTTAACATTTATATATGTTATGAACTGATCACCGTGATAAGGCTAGTAATTTGGTTACTTCTTCTGTGAAATATCATTTTCCTAGTGTTATCTGCCTTTTTTCTCGTTTCTTTGTAAAGATTCTTTATGTTTTTAATATTTGCCTCTTGTCAGACATGTGTTACAAACAGTTCCCCACCAAGGTAATATCTGCTTTTTAAATTTGTTTTATTTTTATATCTGTTGTGGTTGTTCTCTCCCTTCCAGGGTATATATTGATATGACTTTGGGTCATTTTTATTTATTTTTAGCCACAACATTATGTTCAAGGTATTAAGGATGAAATGTTTTAACTTTTGGTAAACATTCTGTAAGCCAACTTGATAACACAGAAATCAAAGGACAGGGCTACACCACATTCTAGCCACAAGCTTTATTAAGAGATAATAAAGAAAAAAAGAAGAGGTCACTAGTTCATCTACCTTTTCTAGTATGCCATGTTATAAAGACTTTTCCTTCACTGGAATTGAATTCACCCTTTAAATGTCACAGTGATGATTTTATTTTATTAAAGGCAGATTTATCATGATGCATACATTTTAGGGCCTCTCACTTAGATGGGCCCTTTCAAAGGTCCTAATTTTTAGTTACACCTTTATAAATACACTTAAAATTTTATTTCTCTTAAAAAGCACCTCCAAAAATGTAAGTTGCAGGCCTGAGACTTGGATATGATGCAGATGATCTTTATTATATTTTCAGTTGCTTTTCCCCAACAAATAGTAGTAACCAAAACTATCTAAATGCTTAAACCCTTCAACTACTCGTGATGTTAATATAACACCGCAGAAAAGTGAGTGGGAGCTAGGAGTCATTAACTGTCTGAGGACATGCACTAGAGCTTTCTAATGAGGGAAATAGTAAGTGGAAATGGTCATAATTAGTTCCAGTAATGAAAATTAATAAATTTCAAGTCAGCTAAATCACAACACTATTGCATTTCACCAAATGTATAAACTTCCAGAACGTGGGGAAGTATAATATGTTTCCATGCTGAACAATTTTGATAAATCATGTCTTGTATGGGAAAGTGTATCTTTCTGACTTCTGCAACATTTCAGACTGTAGATATTAGGAGAAATTAAATTAATTAAACTGTTCATAATTAAATACTCAACCCACATGGATTTTCCAATTGGTTCCATATATCTTAAGAACCGACCGCCCATTGGAAATAATTGTTACCTGAATTGATAGCCAGTATTAAATAACCCCTTACACATGAAAGTAAAAGCCTTGAGAAGCAATATTTTAACTACATTTGCACTGTTCAAGACTTGAAAAAAATCAATCCAGCTTTCTGAGTGGAACATAAGAATTCTCTCCCAGAACTGCTTAATGTGACACATTCATATAATTAATGTTTTATAAAGGAAATTTCACAGCAGACACTTGCGGCTATGCAGTTTTATTATCTCTGGATATAATACACCACATTCTCTGCTTATTACTTTAAATTTCAGGTCTTCTTGTGGTGCAGAGCATCGCCCGGAAGCAGTAGATGATTGTGCACTGATTGCCTAGATCCTAAGTCCCCATGATTCACCACTTTCTGTTTTGGGGTTTTTCTTGTTGTTTTTTCCTATTTTATTTTCTAAAGCTTTGGTTCACTTGATGTTTTCTCTCCCTCGGAGGGTCCGTTGATTCCTTCATCATGACTTTTCTCACTTCTGTCTCCTTTCTTTCCGTTCCCCTCACGCTTAAATAATAGGAACTGGTCCCTGACTTGTGACTCTGTCCAAGTCTCTTATCTGTGTTTCATAACAGTCGCTGATGTTTCCCTGATGTGTCAGCTTCCTCTGTTCCTGAGAACAAAGCAACAGCAACGGCGTCATGTGCTGAGCTCTTTGCTTCCTAAAGCAGAGGCCCTTTTGTTTTTAAAACCTAACCCCCCCACAACTGGAATTCAGCTTGCCTTTCAAAAATTATTTTCCAATGTTGCTACCCATAAACCTGCAATCACTAAGTGTCTCTGGCATGTTCTGTGATTTCTTAGATGTTCACTTATACAAACATTTATTAATTCACTCCTAGGATTACTGAAATCCTCTAAGGTCCAGCTTATACTCCACCTTTTTCTTGACCTCTGCCCTAGTTACCTAGCTCTGAGAGGCTTCCCCTATAACTCCTACAGTACTTTTAAAGATACAAATGAGTCCAGTTTTCTTTCTTAAAGCCTGCTTCTGATTCAAATAATTTAAAATAATTCATTAAAATAATAAAATAAAGATTCTTTAAAAATTGTTTTGGTGTATAACAATTTGCAATGTATGGAAAGTGGTATTTAGCTCAGGCAGTTGGCAAAGGGATGAGTTTAATTTTTTAACTTCCTCTCATGGCAGGTTACGAGAAGCTAGAATTAATATCAAATCTCATAAATAGGCCAAAGAAAGAAAAGCCAAAAAGATAAATCTCAGTGGCATATTTAATAAGTTCCAAGGGCAAAGCAGAAAAACCTAAATCAGTACACAAATCTAAAAGGCAGAGTAAGATCGCATGCAACACTAGTGATCAGGAAAAGACAGGATTGATTAAACGTGGTCAAGAGTAGGGATGAGCCTGGGGGAGATTGGCGCCCTTGTGATATTAACCGGCTTGTTGCTCTCACCTGCATAGTTCTCTGACAGCTCAATAGGATCAGAAGTGCTGCGTGGGTACATTTCTCCAGGCATGAACCACAGATGTTAGAAGAACATGTATATGTGAACATTAGCATAAAATGATTATTGATATAAAAAACATATACAACTAAACCTAGTTCAGACTCTTGCAAATTAAATATGAGATATTATAATTTCCAGAAAATTTCCCTAACAACATCTGTTCTCTTTTGGCAAGACAAAAAACTGAAGTAGCCCTCTCAGGCCTCTACATTGAAGGCAGGATGAATTCCAGACAATTATAATAATAAAATATCCCTTCCACATATTCAGAAAGAGGAGTAATTTATAAACAATCACTTATACACCAACTCTTAGGCTAGATAACTTCACATGTATTTCATCATTTAGTATACAGAAAACATCATGGTATGCTATTTAACAGTTGCTCGTTCCTCAAAATGTTTTTCATATGTAACTATTCAAGTGCAATAATAAAAATTATATTTCTTGTGGTAGTTTATTTTGGGGGGAAAATTGTCTTTAATGACATCTGGGATGGCAGAGGATATTTTCCCAAGGGAAACAACCATAATCGGTGAAAATTATTTAAAAAAAATTAAAGCTTCTGAGTACTGTTCTAAACACATACAAGTGAAGAAAAATATATTGAAGGAAAAAGAGAAATCTACTAAACACTGGCAAAAATATCAAGAGGCTGTGGCATTTGAGCTACAACACTGTTCAAACCATGTCAGCTCAATGTGACAGCCTCGCTACACGTGGGTTTGGCCGAGATCACAGGGTTCTCTCTCCCTCTGGACCCCAGCCTAGAGCTACAGTGTTTGTCCGGGAGATGAGGACATCAGAGCTCCCTGTCCTTCCCAGCTCTGTGCTACAGAAGCTCCATTACAGGCAATAGACAGAGTCCATCCCCAGTTCCTAAAGAGGAAGCAGTCTTTCAGGTACAGCAGCCCCCAAATCCTGAGTCCTAATATCCTTGCTTAACATTATTCATAGGGTAGAGGTTTCATCAGTAGAGGCAAGCCGAGAAGATCCCAGAACACTGCCCTTGCCCAGAGCCCTGCTTGTAAAGCAGAAATTTCATTCTGAGAGAATGGGGCCAGTCTCTGCCCGCATCGCAGCTCTACAGCGGTGGTGCATGAGATTTACGTGGTGGGAGAAGAAGGCAGTAAGAGCAAGGAACTGTGAGACTTTCCCCCGGTGGAGAGGCTGTATCTGGAACAGAGCATGGGAGTGAAATGCTTAGTGAGTTAGGAGTGGCTGGACACTTAATCAACATGACAAAGAATGTCTATGAAAATACCACAGCTAACATTATACTTAAAGGCGTAAAACTGAATGATTTCCAACTAAAATTGGGAACAATATAAAGATGTCCACTCTCACCACATCTGCTGAACAACTTTCAGAGATTCTATCCAGTGTAGTTAGGCAAGAAAATGCAATAAAAGACTTCCAAATGAGAAAGAAGAATTGAAACTGCCTTTATTTGGTAGTTTTAAAAGTAAATGAAGATAATGTGTAACTGGCATAAGGATAAACATATAGAAAATGAACATAATTAAGAATTTGGATATAAACCCTTATAATTTTGGTTAATTGATTTTTAACATGGGTAACAAGACAAGTCAATGAGGAAAAAACAATCTTTTCAAAAACAGTGTGTACTTACATAAAGGAATAAAGTTGAACTCATATATATCACACCATAAAAAAATAACTTAAAATGGATCTCCTAGACCTAAATGTAAGAGGTAAAATAAACTCTTACAAGAAAACAGAAGTAAATCTTCTAGACTTTGGATTAAGCAAAGCCCTGTTAGATATGACACCAAAAGTATAAGTGACAAAAGAAAAAAGTAGATAAGTTGGATTCCTTCCAAGTAAAAACCTTTTTTGGCTGTAAGGACACCATCAGAAAGTGAAAAGGCAACCCACAGAGTGTAAGAAAAAATTTTCAAATCAAACATCTGATCAGAGACTTGTTTCTGAATATAGAAATAATATTTATAGCTGAATAACAAAAAGACAAATAGCTCAACTAAAAAGCTGAGCAAAGAACTGTAGTAAGTATTTCTTTCAAAAGATGTATGAACAGCCAATAAGTACACGAAAAAGTCAGCAACATCATTAGCCATTGGGAAGGTGAATATAAAAACCACAATGAGATAACATTTCACACTCACTGAGATGGCTTAATTTTTAAAAAAATACTACAGCTAGGAATAAGTGTTAGTGAGGATGTGGAAAAATCTGAATATTTATATATTGCTGGTAGGGATGTAAAATGGTGCAGCCACTGTGGAAAACAGTTTGATAGATAGTTCCTTAAGATGTTTTATAGAGTTCCTCTATGACCCAGTAACTTCAGTATGTATATACCCAAGAGAAATTAAAACATACATCTACTCAAAAACTAGTACATAGATATTCATAGCAACATCATTCGTAATATCCAAAAGTGGGGATGACCCTAAATGCGCATTAATTGACAAATGGATAAATAAAATGTGGTGCCTTCCTCTAAAAAGGACTGAAAAACTATATATGCTGTAATGTAGATGAACCTTGAAAACATTATGCTAAGTGAAATAACTTAGTCACAAAAGACCATATATTCTGTGATTCCATCAATTTAAAATGTACAGAACAGGCAGATTTATTTAGAGAGACCATAGATTTTTCTTCCTAGGGCCTTCAGGCCGAGCGCGAGATTTATGAACTAATAATTCATAATAATTAAATAGCTCCTCCCAGCTCTTCTCTCAGGTCTTCCTTTTACCTAAAGGTGGACTTAAGAAACTGTCTACTCTACTCCCTCCCACATCAAATTTAAAGACATTGAATGGAAAGGCTTCTTGCCCCCTCGCAGCCTTAAAGACCACTTATGGTTGGCAATCTTTGAGTTGCTGCAGTGACATTCAGTTCAAATGGAACAAATGGGTAATTTCTAGAGCTACAATCCACTAATAATTTAAACAAAAATAGAATTTCATGTGATAGTTTATTTAGAAAAGGCAAAACCATAATCACTAAATCATAATCACTCAGTGAAGGGGGAAATGTTTAGATAGTAGATATGCAGAAGGAAATCTTCCTATTCTATTATTAATACATAATATCTACTGTAATTCTTTATCACGTAAAGAATGTAAGACCTTCATGGATTGAATTACATGAGTGTCAGTAAGTAAAACCAATATTTTTGTCTTCTCAGCCAAAAAATAAAAGACCTCTTTCAGCACAATCATGTCAAAAGATTTTCACTGACACTTTATGTTCTATTACATTCATGGAAATTGTACTCACTGTTCTTTCCTTGTTGTTAACTGATTTTGTAGAGAGCCCTGTGAAAAATCCTGTATGTTTAACTTCAGTTTCTCTGTCAAGAGTGTCTTATTGGAAATTCTGGGTTGCTTACACTTGCTGAGAAGGATATCACTTCAGGTGATCCCAAGACATAAGAGAAGACAACACTCAAAATAGATTATAAGTACTACTTACTTTATATATTATAGGCAGTAATGACTAGTAGTAATGGTATAACATTGAAGATGACATGAAAGATTCTCCTAAGAAAATTTGCAAATACCAAAGTGTGAAAGAAATATTAGTAATGTATTATTAACATTTAAGAAACTTACATATAGATCATATGATTATAAATATCTATGTTGATTCTGTTCTCGGGGAAATTATCACTTTCTCCTTAAGAAATGTGAATATATTGCTAGATTCTTTTCTAGGAAGAAAAGGAGAATGATTGCTAATAGGTTTGGGGGGTAATTATTTCCATGTTATTTATTAATAAAGTTTTTCTCAAAAGTAATGAATTAAAAATCTGAGACTGTTTTACAGTAAGCCCCTCTGTTACTAGCTTCGAAGCAAACTGTGTATGGTAGTCCAACTGAAAGATTTTTCTAATTCTGTATATGTGGCTTTTACACCTCTAGTTTCCCCCTAAATTTATTTTTCTTTGAGAATTAAGCTTCTTGAATCTTCTACTGCTGAGAATATTTCTTAGTAAAGTAACTAGAAATAATACTAATTTGATAAAAAAAAAACTATACATGTTTCAGGATACTAAGTTAAAACTTATTATACAATATTAGCTTATTCAATATAATTAATTATATTTACATAAATACAAAAAAGTAAAAATGAGAAAAATATAATTGGAAAGTATTAAGTGCAGCTGTGTATTTAATGCAAGTTTTTTATGTCTGTTTCTAGTTTAAGTGGGAAATATTAAATAAAAAATACCACCTGTGCATAGAAAAGAATTTTAATAATTAAAATAAATGACTTTTCCCATATATTTGGATTGGCAAGTGATTTTTTTTTCTGTTTTTTTTTCCGGCCAAATATTATGAAAATATAATCCCAGTTCTATAGCCCATGTTAAGAGCATGTTATGTTTTTTAAGGGGAACATGAATAACTTTTTTTTTTTAGTTTATGCTCTGGTCTATGCTCCAGTTATAACATTTGAATCCTATTAACTATAGGTTTGCTAGATCTAATTTTACAACAAAAAGTGTAATTAAAGTCAATATTTTCTTCCAATGTTCTTACATTGTTTTTAATGTATAGAATAGGGGACTGTTACGGACTGAAAGTTTGTCCCCCTGAAAATCAATATGTTGAAATTCTTTATCCCCTCCATGTGATGGAACTAGGAGGTGGGACTTCGGGGACATAAGTAGAATGAAATGAGGTAGTGAGGGTGGAGCTTTCATGAAAGTGATCAGTGCCCTTATATAAGACAGCTTGCTTCTTCTCTCTACTCTCTACCGTGTGAGGATACAAGAAGCCAGCAATCTGCAGCCTGGAAGAGGGTCCTCACCACAATCTGCTCATGCCGGCATCTTGATATCCAATTTCCAGCCTCAAAAAATATAAGATATAAACTACTATTATTTATAAACCACTCAATCTATGTATTTTTTATAGCAGCCTGAACTGACTAAAATAGGGCTTTTCAAAAACAGTATCTTACAAAGTTCTCAAATAAAGGCTTAATAATTCAGTTTTAAGCATTTCCTGTCTTCAAACAGTGTTTATCTTTAAATTGCACTTTTGGGTTCCCCTACTTAGTTGTTGTGTCACCTTGGACAGATTTATGTTTCCTGTTCCTCAGTCACCTCATTTAGACAGTGTTTTGGACCAACATCATAGTTTAAGAGCTTGCATTATGGGGCCTGACTGCTGCACAGGTAGACTGTGAGCTCATAGAAAACTTGACTAATCTAAGTGTGTGCATGTGTGTGTGGGAGTGTGTGGGTCACTCATTAGCTTGGCAGTTTGTGGGGGCTTGCCTAACACACACTTAGACGATTACATTAATAACTCATGTTTTTGGTATGTTGGTTTTAAGCTCCTTGAAATGCTCTTGTGATCTCAGCTGACATTTTTTTGCTACTGCTAGAATTAAATGGTAGAAAAACTATGTGACAGAATAAACTCATGCTCCAGTGACCAAAACTTACCAATTTGCTGAAATGGAAATTTAAAAATCTGTAAGAATTTAAGTAGCAATTTTGTGGAAAGACAGCTTTTATTGGAGCACATTTAACTACTTGCATTTTTTAAGCAGGTTTAAGTTCTGGAGGACTTTTATTTATCTACATGCAACAAATACCTTGTGTGTTTAGAATCAGTAAAGTTTTCATCAAACACCATGTCAGATGATGTGAATTTCAAGGGAAACTCAGCTTTCAATACGTCAATCATCGTAACACAGAAAAGCAAAATTCTTCAAAATTGTAAAATATCACAGTGGTATGTTCAAAGTTTGAACACCAAGAATAGATTTGTTATCTTATCCTGTTTATTACTTTTATCATTACTTACCTAACCATTGGGACCCAATATAAAAGTTTTTTCAAATTTATAGTTGATAGATAATTGGATCATCTATGACGGTAGCTGATAGGCAAAGAAGTAAAATGGTAAAAGAACACTCATTTTCAGAAATTGTAGCATAATGATGTTGTGGTATCCCAAAGTGTGAGAAAACTACTGCCATGATTAGCATTCTGTATCATATTAAATGAATGATGACACAAGTTTTTCAGCATATACTTGGCAAGGAGAATTCCAGAGCACTTTCTGATTTTTAACTCAACTTTTACAAGTTGAATAAAGGCTTTAAAAATAACCCTAAATAATTTTATCTGATAATATAGTATTGTCTGATGTCTTCAGGCAAATTTGATTAGCAGTTGCTTCATGATGATCTTGGTAAATCATCACATTCAAAGCAGATGTGCTTTTCAATAATCCTAAATTTAAATTTCTTTCAATTCTTTTGTTCCTCCTAAAGTGTGTGTGTTATGTCTTCAAAAGCATTCAATTTCATATCAGTAAAAATATTTAAATGCATAAGTTAGAGTGTTCCTTTTAAATAAGCATTCTAAACTACTGTGAGCCTAAATCTGAATGTGAATTGCTACACCTCTGAAGAATAGCTAAATCATTAATCTGTAATCATCCATTGACATATTCATTTGTTCAAGAGACCAGCTGTTGGTAGGGCAATTTTCATAAAATTAGAAAATCAATGTTATAACCATATGCAGTGTTTGATTTGATGAAAAGGGGAATTACTAATAAAACTAGAGTGTATTACTTCATAATGAAATGACATTCACATAACCTTAACCCTTAACACAAATAACTGTGAAATTAAAAATGTTTTATACTTAGAAAGTTTTATCACCTTCCAACATACATTCTAAAAGTTCTTTATGTTTCGTAGAAAAGTGATATCAGAAAAATGTAACTGCAAAGCCAAAAAAAAGGGCAAAAAATATCATATCCTTAATATGAGTATCTGTGACTAGATTAAAATAAATCCAGAAATAGTGAATACATAAAATTCTGTAGCCTGGGTCATTTTGAGATAAGAAGATAATGTAATTCCCATAATAAAAAGTAAGTTTTGATATAAAATACTAAATATGATTTGAGTATGTATAAAATATAATTCTATTCATATAACTTAATTTATGCAAATTTAATGGTAAATTGTTTAAATCAAAAGAAAAATCATTTAAAAATAGACATTATTTTGGTAATGAAGTCAACACAGGGCAATAAATTATTTATGATCTATTCTTACAGAAGATGAACACAAATAATACAGGAATCACTTTTATTGTTTAGTTTTAATACCTGCCTTGAAGAAATCACAGGACTTCTAAAAGTAATAACCAGTGTATATATACACAATTTAATAAGAAGTAGGAATACATGTGCACACATATATATCAAAAGATTTGAAATTAGATTCTTTAATTCAAACAGGTAGGAAAAATATGATCACAGAATTATGATGGAATTAGAATAATGGAGTTATTTTGCTAGCTTAGAAAAAAAGCTCAACAAGTGCTGAGTATTTGATTAAAAATCAATTCTTTATGGAAAGAAAGCCTGTTCTAATAGGTTACATGTTGAGTAACAAAGGAAACGCTTTCAATTTAAGTTTCTAAATTGGTTTTTACAGTTCTCCACTGAAATAATTAATTGAAGCACTTTAACACTTTGAGGTTATAAAGATGCACAAAATATCAAAGTTTTAAAATGACCATGAGCTGCCTTGTGCCTGTCCACAGCCTCTATCCCTGCCAAATGCAACTCCATTAGTGAGACCACTAGCTGAGGTAAGAAAAAATCAAGACTCACATAGGGTATCTTCCTTTTCCAGGTTTTTTCAGTTTCTTCTGCAGTGAGAAAAACTTGAGGCAAACAATCACAATGGAAAAAAATCTCAAATTCAGTGCCTGATGACAAATATACTTTGTTAAATCCCCTAAAACCTTAGCTTCAACCTTGTAATATTGCAACTTCAATTTCCTTAATGATGCTGTGATGGTAAAATAAAACAAATGAGCAAACAAAAACATAGCAGCAAATTATTTTACCTTTTCTCATGGAGATAAGGGGTCTGTTTCCTGCCCTTGAATTTGAGCAGGATTGCTACTGCTTTGATCAAAAGAAGATGTCTTTTGAGTTCCAGCTGTCCTCTACACTTTGCTTATCCTGTGGGATGAGAGAGATTTTCTGTCTTGCCTCACAGCCATGTATCTGGTAATAAGAATCGAAACTAAAAATTTTTATACTGAATATCAGTTTCTCAAATCAATAAATAAGAAAATGTATGAGGACTATATAGATGGGGCTCTTTATAAGAAATATGATTCTTATAAAAAATTCAAATGAGCATAATAAATTTTAGCCAGAATGAATGCTTATTATAGCATTGTAATTTTTAAATAATTGTTGTTTAAAATCTATAAAAGTTATTAAAATGAAATTAAAAATCTGTAGTATTTAGAATGATGCTCTTTATAAAATTATTCATGAAGTAAGATGCATTGCATTTTTAGTTTTACATTTTGTTGAAACTCATTTTATTAAAATAAAAGAGTTAAAAACTATGTACCTCTGGCTTTGATTTTATTTTAATAGGTATGGAAGGCACCTCTTTTGCCTCTTTCCTGTTTGCCCATTTCTGTCCCCCTAACCTCAAAAGAATCTTTTTATAGGAATGAGATCACTAAGCAATAGAAATAAACTCCGAATTATGCTCTCCTGAATGCTGAATGTGTTGATTCTTTTCCCAGAAAAAGGAAGTAAGAATAAAGAATTAAGTAATTAAAGAATGACTAGCTGTCCACCCCCGACAGCCCTCTTAGCAATCCTGCAGGCAGATCATGTGGGCAAGATAACATCTGAAGAGAGAATCAAAATCTGCACTCAGTGGAGAATAATGTAGAACCCAACCTCCTGCCTTGATGATTCACTCACATTCTTCCCCCTTTTTCCCTTTAATAACTGTCATGGCTGAGCAGAATCTTTGGAGTTGGTCTCTGGACATGAGTCTACCTTCTCCCCAGATTGCCAGCTTTTCTGATTAAAGCACCTTTCCTTTCTATTGACCCTTTCCTCTTGATTATTAGCTTTGGAGTGGTGAGCATCTCATCTTGAGTTCAGTAACAGTGTCAGGTGCTCAACTGAGCAGGGAGATAGCAGAGCTGCCAGATGTCAGGGTATCCAGTTAAAGCAAAAAGGCAGAAATGAAAGAGTTAAGACTTTAATCACTTACTACAATGGAGTATGCAAGAGCTAAAAGCAGAGAAAGACCAGACAATGCCATTGTATTCTACCCCATGAAATGGAGCACAGAGCATCAGCTAGATCAGTGCACTTTGTCCTGATTTTGAGGGAGGCCCCCCAAAAGGCTCCAGCAGTTTTATGAATTGTAAGATGGGTGGGAGGTGAGGATGAGGGTATAGAACAACCTAGGAAGGCCAAGAGTGGACAAGTAATGAGTATTGAGTCAGAGTGGGGAAAAGTTACCTTCCAGGTTTCCTCCTCCCTCCACATAAGGTGGCCTCTCTGTCCAAGGCCTCAGATGGAGACCTAGGAATGAAGGTGACAGCTAGGAACTGAAATACACCAAGAGCAGATCCACCAGAATGTCTGGAGGGACTTGCCTGATAGGTACAGAGCCAGAAGGAAATAAATAATTGCATCATTCTTAATATTGAAAAGTCAACAGACATGTATTGAGCAAATGCTGTTACTAGGTTTCACAAATATTAGTTCCTGTTTTCACTTAATTGAATCTTTATTACAACCATGCAAGGTTGGTCATATATCAGTCCTAATCCTGAGACTACAAAAGTGCAGCTCAGAACGGTCAAGACACTCGCCCTAGGTTAGACACTGCTTGCTAAAGGGTTGAGGCTTCTTTTATCTCATTTCTGTCCTATTCAGTAATGTTTTATCACTACATATCTGCTCAGGGCACAAAACACTCAAAATGATAGATAATCCTTGACAATGTAAATAGCTACTGTGTACATATTTCTCTCACTTTTTTACAGTTTTTTTCTGCTGTCAAGAGACCTCTTTTGAACTGACAGGAAATAGCAGGCACACAGTTCAGAGGGATACACTTTGTCATGATAAGAAAATGATATATCTGAGATTTTATTGTTGATACCAGTTCAATCATTTTCTGCTGCAATTTTAATACAGATTTTTGGTTGAGCATAGAATTTTTATTTCCATTATAGGGAAATAACTCTCTTCTATAGTTAAATACATTTTGAAATTGCATTTATTATTAGGGGATAAGATCCTAAAAATGAAAATTTCACTCCTTTAAGTATTTTGATAATTGGTGACATTATCTTGTGTTTTCTTTCTTGTATCTTTATATTGATGAAATTTGGAGCTGAATGTAGAAAAAAATGAGCAATATGCTGTTTCTGTTCTGAAGTAGCTAATCATGTGATAGCGTAAAGACAACTATCTAAGCAATTATGAAAACGAGTAAATAATAAATTAATGATGGGATGCTATTGAAATGCATAGGGTAGAAATCAACCTATATACAGGAGATCATGGAATTGTTAGTATGAGGCAGGTATAAAGGTAGTTGTTTGAAAAATGATATTCTAATAAAATGGAATACCATGCGTACACTACTGAAGGGAAAAAAAGATCAAGGATAGTTGAATAGCATAGAGAAAATACAAATTATAAGTATTTTTAATTTTCAATGTTGATTCATCTTTTAGATCTTAATATATCAGCATTTATTTAGTTTGTTTTTGAAACACTGGGTTTACCATTTTTATTTCATTTGGAAAAGCTTGGCTATTATTTTCTCAATTATTCTTATTGTTTTTCCTCTTCTCTCTTTCTGGAATGCCAATTGTGTATGAATTAGATCATCTACTCTTGTTCCAAATTCCACTTAGGATCTGTCTTCCTCACTCCCCACCCACGTGTGTGTGTGTATGTATGTATGTATGTATGTATGTATGTGTTTTAGTTTTCTTTCTTTCTGTGATTTTGTTTCACAGCATCAATTTCTATATCTCCAATTTCATTAATTATGAATTCTTCAGTGAAATATCCATTTCAGGTGCTGTATTTTTACCTTTAGAAAACTCTTTTGGCAACTTTTAAACTTTTCATTGCAGACAGATTTTCATGCAAATCTTGGAGCATGTTTAGGATAACTTTTTAAGCTTTCTTTTCTATCAGTCCCATCATTTCTGTTCCTATTCTCTGATCTATCACCTTTTTATGGATTGTATTTTTCTACTTCCTGTCAAATACATTTATTTGATGTCAAAATGATAAAGTTTAGGTTGCCAACTACTTGATTTTGTTATATTCTTTTAAAGAAAGCTGCAGTTTTTCAGATAGGTAGCTGAGTTGTCCGAACATGATTTTCACAGCTTGAGATTCATGGTTTATTTTGGACCGATCATGGTAGTCTTTACTTCGTGGCTAGCTCAGCCCCATGACTCTGCTGAGACACTTTGGGGATTTCTGCTGAATTTGTCCATATTAACGATCTCTACACTTGGCCATTGGCATCTCCAGCAATTTCTCGCCCTTTTTGACTTAACGGTAATTCTTTCAACTTACAGCTCCTGGGTAGGTGTCTTTTAACCTGGAAGTTAATTTCTGTCTGGCATTTTGGAAATTTCGCCCTACAAATTCTTAGATTATGATCTAGGCAGATACTTAAAGAGACTTAAGTGGATCCCTATGTAGAGTTTTTCTAAAGCTCTTTTGCTGAACTGCTCCCTATTTTTGTGGCCCTCTACCTCACATATTCCAGGCTTCCTAGTTTCCCCGAACTCCTTATCCTTCTCTTCAATGCAACGGAACCGGCTCTGTGGCCCTTCCCTCCCGGGAAGTCCCGGGCAGTGATACCCGTCTCTCAGCATTCATGAATGTATGCTGACTCTTCTGCAAAGCCGAAAACTGCTGTTTCATGTGGTTTTGTCCAACTTTTTAGTTATTTACAGTGAGAGTGTAAGTTCTGTTACTACCTCATGACTAGAAGTGAATTCTCAGTATCTTTTTATATGGAAAGTGAGTAATTAAAAAATGAAGTTCTTTGTGAAGAAATCACATTTTTAGTTCAGCAAGTTCTGCAAAGAGAGAGAAAGGAAGTTAGAAGACATAGTTATTTTAATTATTTCTGTCTTACCCATATGTGATAAAGCAAGTCTAATTGACATACGAGTGGACAATATGAGTAATTATTTCTGAATTCCAGATCACTAGGGACCTGCAATGCCTACATTTTTGCTGGATCCCCAAGAGAATTTCCCCTCAGTTAATTGGTAAAAAGGTGCCTATATTGTGGTAAAAAGGTGCCATATTATCATTTCATCTGCTTGGACAACAACATGTGTGGGTGTCCAGTCTGCATCTCTTTATCAGTGTACTTCACACGTCTTTTTTCAACCCTGTCTTCCTCCTTCCACAGTATAAAGAACCATACGGAGAATCATTTAAAGGTATGCTCGGGGAGAAAAATGAGTGGATTCTGCCTCTGGTCGGTGCAGAAATCCATTATTCTCTGAGTTACTCTGTATGTTTTATCCGGCGCTCAATGAAAAAAATGTTAATCTTAGCAAAAAATGACAAACAAAATGTTTTATAATATTTGACTATAGAGTTGATTTAAAATCCTTTTAAATCCTCTGAAGCCTGTTTGTGGTATTCATCGGATACTGTCATTTAATACCATTCAAATGCACAGTATAAGAAAAGAGTGGGTTTTCAGTAATATGACGCTATTACTCATTTATAAAAAAAATGCAATCACCTTTTAAAGAAAGATTGATATGATATTCCAGTTATATATGCAGGAGAGAGGTGGTTATGTAACTAACTCAATATTTAAAAGACTACACTTTTAACCCCTTAGTGTGTATCCTAAATCACATAAATTATACTTTTCAGAGTTCAAATTAGAAATCCAGTTAAATAATATTCTAATGACTGAAAATATATTTAAACAAAATATACCACTATTCTGTTTTCTTTTCTCTTTTTTTCACTTGAAAAGTATGGAAAAGAAAGACACTTTTCATGGAAAAGAAAACTTTTTTTGCAACATTGTAGAAATCATAGCTGAGTCTAACTGCATGTAAGCAATCTGATATTTGTAATTTAATATTTATTGGGCATGTTAAGTACATACTTTATTATGTAATTTAAATATTAATTTCTTTAGAGTTTCTCCCAATTATTAAATATTTAAAATAAGGTATATTGCAACAACTTTAATGAGCTTCTATCATTGGAAATGTATCATTAATATATCATGTTTTTATTTGTCACTTTTCTTTTTACTTTCAATTAATCTTCATTTACTTCTATTTACCAGCATTTTTTTATTTAATAAGTTGACAAACATTATTAGAAGATTTTTAAGATCTCATTAATACACTGTCAAAAACAACAGATGCAAAAATAATCACATTGTGGTAGTAACTTCCCTGAAGCAAGATTCTTTGTAAAAACTTAATTTTCTTTATTGTTTCTTTAAAGTTTTGTAATGTAAACTGTAGTGATACATGCATACCAATTTGGAAGCATCAGTGGCTCCTGGCAACCTTGAAAATGAATTATGATTTACTTTTCTTCTTCATAATCCAGAGAAAACTGAACATTGCAGTAAAAGAATCGAATCTGATGCCTTTCCAACTATGTACAGAACTGACCTATTTTTCATCTTCTCTGTAACAATAATTTATCATTAAAAGAGCTATTGTAGACATTATATCATTCTTCACAGAATCTGAGAACTTAAAGGAATTCATGCTCTGCCACCATTGTCATTATAAGATAATTTTACCTCATGTGAATTGAGGGTAAGCATGTTTTCTTTGGAGGATACTTCAATTTAAAGTTAGAAAGCTTTGTGTAAAGATGATCAATTTAATAAAGCAATTATATAAATCAGAATTTTGTCAATGAAAAAAAAATTTCAGTAAATTGAATTACGACAATCCGAGAAAGAGAAGTTGAAAGGGATGGTGATCACATAGTAAATGTAGTTTCACTTTTTGCTTTCACTGATGGTGAGTGAAGTTGTGCTGAATTATACACTCATGTCTTTTTTTAAAATCAATATCCTACAAAGAAATTATGACATAAACATCCAGTTTATAATTGTTTGACACCACTGTTTTTTCCCTGCATATATGTCCTTTTGTTTTCAAAATCAGTATGTAAGACATAGATATTCATTAAGAAACATTTCTGTCTTACTACACTTAGGTACATATCTCCATTTTTGATTTTTTATCATCTGAGTTTAAGGTATTATATATTTTAATTGATATTGAATTCTAATTAGGTGATGGGTTTATAACACTTTCTTTAAACACTTATAGGACCTTCTTAACCCATAGGAGCCACAATAGAGAATTTTAATTCAAAGTAAGTGGATTGGTAAAATTTGATACAAAGAAAATTTCTCCATGTCAGATAAAGTATATGTTGTCTATTTGAAACTTTACAAGACTTTATTTGTTGAGTAAGATACAATTTGCTGCCCTCCAAAAAGGAGAGAGACCATCTCTCGTGCTTTGATTCACGATCAGAAATTTACTCAGGTTCTTTTCTTGACTCATTGTCAGTTTTAAGGATTCAACAGCCATGTGCTCCAGCAATTTCATCTCAGGGTATTTATCTAAAGGAAATTAAATCACTACCTCAAAACAGATCTGCAGTCCCATGTTCATTGCAGCATTACTTAACAATAGTTAAGCCATGAAAAAATACAAGTATTCATTGACAGATAAATGGATAAAGAAAGTGTAGTGCGTACATACAATGGAATATTATTCAGCTTTGAAAAAGAAGTAAATCCAGCCATTTATAATAACATGGATGAAACTTGAGATCATTATACCAAGCAAAATAAGTTAAACAGAAAAAAGGCAAATAATAAGCTTATTGTGGTATAAAAAATTGTAATTTTGTAATTATGTGAGGTGATGGATGTTAGCTAATCATTTTGCAACATGGACATACATCAAATTATTGTGTTGTACATCTAAAACTGATACAATGGTGTATGTAAACTATGTCTCCATAAAAAAAGGGATTGGAGACTCTGCTTAAGGATGACCAGGTAGGAATATTCTGAACTCACCTCCTTTTACAGACACACTGAATCTACAGCTACATATATGGAACAATTTCCTCTGAAAAACCATCTAAAAACTGGTGGAGTGACATTTTCACCCCCCAGGCAAACGAGAGAGAAACCACATCAAATCAGGTAAGAAAGGTTGAGACAGTTTTGCTATAAGCCCCACCTCAGTGCCAGGACCTGCAGTCAGGAGGGAAGTCAAGCCCTGAGCTTCTCCCAGAGGAGCAAAAGGCTCATACCCCACACCCCACACATCAGGGCCCCCAACTTTTAAGACCAGCACCTGCGAGACAGGCCCTCAAATCATCTGGCTTTGAACATTGGACTTCCTGCCCATGAGACCCCTAGGCAGTCACAATATTGTGTTAGTTTCAGGTATATGAGTGACTTAAAAGGGCTCACGCACAGACTTGCCTGCCCCAGGGAGCAGCACAGGAGCCGCCCTTTGAAAAGAGCCCAGACTTTATGTGAAAGAGACTCATTTCCTAATTTGAAAGTGCTGGTCTGAGGGGCAGGATCTGCTAAGATGCTCTGCAGGGACAGAGACTGGTGGCCTCCATCTTCCTACTCTCTCTCTCTCTCTCTCTCTCTCTCTGCCTCCCAGAAGCCACCAGATGCCATATTTGTCTTTTTTCCTCTCCTTTCTGGTAGGTGCCATCTTGCTCCAGCCAGTGAGAGCCATCTCTTCTGTGTTCTCCCTCAGCCTTGCTGAGGCTGGTGAATGCCATCATTTTTTTTTTCTCTTTTTCTTTTCCTTTTTTCTTTTTTCAAAGGTTGCCATCTTTGGGCTCCTTCTCTGCCTCACTTCACCTGGTGGGTCCCCATCTGCCATGCTCCTGAGTGCCAGTGTCTCCCAGAGGGGCGGTTCTACACAACTGGTGACCCAGTTTTTGTGTCTGATAACCCAGTGTTTGCAACTGCCACCCAGAGGACACTCCCTTGAAATTTCTGCTTCCCATAAATATAGAGTAAAGTGGCCAGGTTGACCTGCTATCAGAAAAAAATAAAAACAAAAACAAAAAATAAGACAAATGCATGAAACAAACATTTTCAAGACACTGGACGTCAGGTAGCACGGTATAGATTTCTTAATTTATTTCTTAAGAAAAAAGTTCCTTATTGATTGCAGTTTGGAAATTAAAAAAAATACAGCTAAGAAAAATATTTGCTAAAGATTGCTATGTGTTTTGAAGATGAAGGATTTTTATAATTGCCTGAACTATGTGTACCGAATATAAACTTTCTTCTAGAAAACATCTCATTGAAACATTTTCCTGGATGATACTCCATAGTGCACAAATAGGTTACTGGCATTACTAAATGGGCCATTTGAAAGGAAGTGTAAATTAAATTGTAATTTTGTGGAATAATGATTGCAATCAAAGCAGCACTCAAGGCTAAATTATTTTTTCTGCACCAAAATGTCAACTTTTAATATTTGATAAAATATTATATGATATTAATATCATTTTCATTTTAGGTAAAATTTTACTTAGAGTGTGATATTCCTATTAAAATGGACATAAAGACCAATGAGACAGATTATGGATTTCAGAAATAAACCCACTCCTATATAGGACATGGAATTATAACAAAGTGCAAGGGCAAATCACTGGATAAGGAGAGTCTTTGCAATAAACCGAACTGGGACAACGGGACACCTGTGTGCAAACAGGGTAACCCTACACCTTCTCTTATACAATAGACAAAAAATATCTTGACATTAACCAGATATCTAATTATAAAGCTAAAATTTTTAAACTTGTAAAATAAATTATAAAAGAAAAACTTGGAGAAGTGAGGTGTAGCAGTAACTTTCCTAGGGGAGATAAAATATGCTAACCAAAAAAATAAATAAATAAAATGAAATAAATTGTACTTCACAAAAGTTAAAAACATCAGTGCTTTGAAAAGCTCCATTAAGGAAATAAAAAGACACATCAGTCCGGCAGAAAATACTTGCATAACAAATTCTGATAAAGGTCTTGCACATAAAATACACAAAGCAATTTTACAACACAGTATTTAAAAACCAGGTTTTTTGTTTTCAATCAGTAACATGTTTAAACAGTCTTTTACAAAAGAAATACGGATAGAAAGTTAATCACATGAAAAGATGCTGCAATGACAGTATTATGGAAATGCAAATGAAGACAATGATGAAATACTGTAGCACACCCTTTAGGATTGCTCCCCTTAAGGAGGCTGACAGTAGCAGTTACTGCCCGGGATGCTGAGCTGGAGAGCCCGTCTGTTCCGGCGGGCGTGCGGAATGGCTCACTTCTTTGGGAAGCAGTTTGCCAGGTTTTTTTGTAAAATTAAACATACAGTTACCATGCGTCTCAGCAATTCCACTCTCAGGTATTTACACAAGAGAAATGAAAACATATGTCTAAACAATGTTTTTTATGTAAATGTTCATAGCAGCTTTGTTCAGAGTGGTCCAAATTGAAAACAATCCAAATATCCTTAAGTTAGAAAAAAACGGAGTGGAAGAGTCCTACTATGAAATATGTCTAAAAAGGGAAAGGCATCAAAGGACTGATATCATGACACAGCAGAGGTGAATCTCTAAAGAATTAATGTGAAGTGGCCAAAGCCAGATGCAAGAGGCTACAGAGTGAAGGATCCTATTTACATGGCATCCTGCAGAAACAGAGGGGGTCCTGGAGTAGGAGGAGACAAGTGATTAAAGGGGGCAAAAGGTAACTTTCAGGGGTAATAAAAATGTCCATACATTTTGAATTTTGTGGTGGTTAAAGCACTATATAAAGTTGTCAGACTCATCAAACTGTATTTTTGGGGAGGGGGTACATTGCAATGTCAATGTGGAGAGGTATGCACTCATACAGGATTGCAATTTCTCAGGTAGCATTCGGTTGAGATGCTGTTTGCAATGCTCTGTGATTTCTAAATATCCGATTCTAGTCTTCACCTTTTAGTAGGAACCCTCAGATAATAAGATCATCCTGTAACATTAGAAACCATCTATCAGAATGTTATTAGGGAAAGTAATGTTTTATATGATAATCAGACTCATGCTCTAGCCTGAATATATATAAAAATTATCACATAGCTAAATTAAATGTCGTTTTTATGTATGCAAATTCGTGGAACTATGAATATGCAGTATTGATTGGCAGTCAATTTTTAGGAAATGAAAAAAAGATAATTTAAACAATTGCAATAAAAGTTGTTGTTATTTTTATTATATCCTGCTTCTGTGCAGTCAGCTGGTGTGCTGGCATGTGTCTCACACTGCCCACACGAGAATGAAACATTTTTTCGTATAAATATTTAGAGTCTGTATTTTAAAACCAGACTTCGTGATTTTTCTTAAAAAGTTTTAGTAACTTTAATAGAATGTTGAATGACACCGGCTGTTTATCCTCAGAAGGGAAAAAAGCGCTTGTTTATTTGCACTTTGCTTCATATCTAAGCCACAGCTCCTCCCTGGGAGACTGTGGGTCTGAGGCGTGGTGCGGTATTGTGATGAGATCGTCTTAACTGGAAATTCAGTCATGTGTATTAACTACCAGGGCTTCTAGTATTTTTTTCAAAAATAAATTTCCCATTGCTACCTGAATTATATTAACCATTATGTATCCATTTCACAGCATTACTGTATAGACACTTTAACACATGAAAAGCTTGAAAATTCTTGAAGTTCTTTTAAAATTTGAAATACGAGTTATTTTTCCTAAATGCAATATGTGGCTATACATGGCTATTAGATCATAAAAATGTATTTTCTAAGACTACTTCCATTTAAATTAAGCTAGTCAAATTGAGAGACTGTTTTTTTACATTTCTAAGTTATAATTCAAAAAGCTTCTTAAAAGTTTAAAGAGTACATTAGCAAACAATTCCTTAAGGCAATCCAACCGTAGATACATAAATAAATTTAATGTATCTACTCATATAACTCTTCTTATAAGATCTGATATATTGTTGTGTTTAGATATATACCACTCACCGCCTGTCAGACATCCCCATCTATTTTTTGCCTTTCTCTTGCAAAATATTTCCCTGGTACCCCCTGCTTAAGCCTTCCATGTAAATTTGGCCAACAGGAATTCCTGCTGATAACCTGTGGAACAGGAGAGGAGAGCCAGGTATTTTTGTCTTTTGTAGAGTGTATCTCTGGACGATTCCAGTTGCGGCTGCTTCTCCTCCATGGTGTCTGCTCTTCATAAGACAATCCCTCCTTCTGTAACCCCAGGTCTCCATGGCCTTTGGAAGAATTTTATGTCCTACAAGCTGGCCTCATTCTGTAGGCGCTATTAATATTGCCTCCTTCAATTCCAAATGCTGGTCAGTGGCCTCTTGTTCTAGTCAATGTCTAAGGTGCTCTAACACTTTCTGTTTGGTGCTGCATCTCCTTCCTAACAGGTCTGATAAGTTCCCTGAATTACGGGTTTGACAGAAAGCCTACCTCAAAAGCATGTATTTAAACAGGCATAAATGACAGCATAGCAATCAAATTTCATTTTTTTTTCCTTGTAGCAAGTGCGGATATACACACACATCTCCCAAACACTTACTATTTAAACTGCTTTTGGTCCCCAAGATCTCTTTCAACATTGCAGATATGAATCACCCCTCCAAATTTTTAAAAAATACACAATAGTAGCATTTCATTAAACACATTAAAGGCCATGAATTAGGGGTTAAAGTAAAGTAAGCGGTTCTAACATCTGATCAACAGGACATATCCTCATAAAATAAGTTTAGGAAAAGCCATCTGTTACATAGTCATTGCTATCCACCTACTTACGTGCAGATAAAACAAGATGGAAGGAGCTTAGAAAAGGGATTTTCTAGGATAATTTAGAGAAGTCAGAGTAGAAAATTTGGGGGAAACTTTATTGGAAGCATATATATGACAATCTAGTCAAATGATTATCAAGCAACAACCAAGAGGTTGTAATATTAGAAATATGTGATGGTTTTACTGCTATTTTGCTCTGAAATTGAGCAAGACAGACAGAGTATCACAGCATAAAATAAACATAACAAAGTTATTAAAAGCAAGTATGTATACGAAGCGTGCAACTTTTTGCTTCCTCTAGTATTGTGTTATATACAGCCTTAGCTACGGGAGTGGGTTGAATGGTAGATTCCCCAAAGATAAGTATATCTAGAACCTGTAAAGGTGACCTTCTATGGAAAACTTGCAGGTGTTAATTCAAGAAGTTGAAATGAGATCATCCCGGATTGGGGCTGATCTATGGTTTCCTTTCAAAGGTTAATTTTGACAACATCCATAAATGTCTGGCTTCTGATCTACTTCATACTTGTTGCTCTGGGTGTTTCTTTCTGTTCTATGAAGACATTTCTATTGCCTCCTATTTAGTAATTTAGTAACATTACAGATACTTTAATCAAGCTGTACAGCCATGTAGTGATACAGTGTGTAACTAAATCCGGAAGAAACTCTATCCAAAACTTCTTCAGTCAGTAAGAGTTTCAAGGTCAGTACACACAACACAGAACCTCATGAGCAGCAGACCTCTTTAAACAGTTAATGAATGACCATGAAATGTTCTCTGCTTATCTTTTGTACAAGTCTTCCAAGGGATAGGCAGCCGATTGTGGAAATAAAGTGTCTGTGAGCGGTGGATTTAAATTATGTGAAATAAATATAGTTAAAAGCAGAGAGGCTGAATTATATCGATAGTTTGGATACTTTGTAATAGTGATATAAGTAGAGCTATAGTACTAGATCAATTAGTTAAGTGAATTTAATGTAATTGTTTTAGACCTATTCCTTGCAGTGGAGACAGATAGGAAACCAGAATCTTGAACGTCTTTATCTCAGCCAGGCTCGAGCTTTAAAAAAGATGAAACTCCTGGCTCACTATCATTCCGTCCGCAGTGTGGTCCTTCTTACTCGCCCGTGTACTGTTTATGTATTTTTCTGAGAGCTGTTATATGATAGGAACCTTTTATGAGAATGTGAGGGATGTTATGAGATGCTTGAGAGCGTGAGTCACTTCTTACTGAGCTCGGTGCCTGGAGCAGCGCATGCAGATCTGGTACCCAGTAGGATGCAATTAACTTGTGCTCCCTGAATGGACACAGGTGGAAAGGAAAGAAAAACACATGAAGGTGATGACTAGGGATGTTTCTTTCTGAAGAAAATAAGACATCTACTTTTTATATTGTAATGTCAAATGCTTGTCGCAGAGATAATGTATATAAGTTATGGACTGAGGAATGGAGGTGGGAGGAACATGCCTAGTTTCATCACTTAGCCTTTATGGTTTTACACACACATGCAGGTATGATCTGACTAAGTTCTATCATTTAATTCAAATACATTTTGTCATTTCTAATTTTGTTAGCTAAGACTGTTAAGTTTTTGTGTTGGATATGTTGAAAGCTAAATTATGTTCATACATATGCCATCAGAACGTATTTCACCTACTTCATACACAAATACATAACAGACAAATTTAAAGCCATATATTAGGTATATAAAGTTCAGATTTTTATATTTTCTCTTTTATAATCATGCACTAGTTTTACATTGCCTATTTACACATGTTTTGCCTGAATTTCAATTCTCTTTTATGTTTAATATTGCTTTACCAGGTTTAGTTGGTGAAATTTGTTTATTTTGTGTTTTACATTATTTTTCATCTTATTAAATTTTTTGATTGCAGTTGCTGTAGATGCTGCAGGTCTTGTGTGTAGATAAATTTTCATTTTCCTAATTTTGTTCTTTTTCTCATGTTTTATAGTTTTTCTTTCAAAAAATTAAGCGCAGGGCAGATTGACCGTGCTTTTTAAGCAATCTTTTGATTTTTTTAATCATTATACAGTAAATTATATTATGCAACATGAAGACAAAATATGGAAATTTCAAAGACGTGGACTAACCCCTCTGTATTCAGGAAGTAGAACAGACCAGTTCGTCAGAAACCCACACAATGTGCTTTTCACAATGTGCACAGCACAACTGCATCCTCCAGAAGCCAACTGCCATTACAGATTTTTATTTTTGAAATGTCTTTTCTTTACTGTTTTAGCACATAGGTACCTATCTCTTAAAAACATTTTTAGCTTTACCTGTGTTTGAACATTATACGATGGCTAAATAGTCTATGATTTTTCCTGTAGCTTGCTCTTTCTTAAAACAAATTTTTTGCTCACAATGCATGTCCAAATAGGATTCGGAATGGGAGACTGGGGTGTACTGTAAATAAACGTTCACCCTCTGGGACCCTGGCTTCAGAGCTTCCAGCATCTGGCGCATCATGATGGCAGAAGAGGAGGATGCTGTCTCACCTGTGTGCTTAAAGGAGTTTCTGACTGGAAGTGGCAATTAACTGGCCAAAAAAAGCCACATAAATTCAAAGGAATGGGGACAAACATTCTTACCATGTGACTAGAAAAATCTTATCATAGATGAAATATAATTTATAAAAGTATTATATCAGGCTTGACTCACACCATTTGTTGTTGTTAGCTTAGGTTTAGATGAAACTATTTAACAGATACTAAAAATAAAATATTTATTATCTTCCCTGTTTACATCAAGGCTTGTACACTGAGAACAGCTGATGGACCAAAGAAGTCTAAATATCTAAATAATAAAAAATACATAAAAGTTTTATATTAAAATGTTTGCATAATACAAAATTTAAAGTGTTACATAATTAATTAAAAATGAGACAAAGGAAGTATTTTAATTATATCCAAAGAAAATCTTACTGCTCCTTCAGAGTACAAGAAAATAATATAATTCAAAACTAGAAATGAGTAATTTGAAGCTTATCTCAAAACTGAAAAGCATTTAGACTTACCTATAGAAAACTTAGCATGCTTTTTTTTGTTTTTACATCTGGAGGGGAAATATAATTTAGAATAGACGTTTGGATTCTAAACCCATTCTCTAAGAGAAAAGAATAGTTTGCCCTTGTTATTAATAATTTAGAGAGTGACCTTTTACTACTCATTGCAAAGGCATTTGAATTTAAAATTACTGTTTTAATATTTTTATTCAAGCAAATTCAAGTCAAAGAATTATTGGGTAAGAATAACGTTTGCTATGGAAAAGTTTCTGAGTTCAAAATTATACTTGACTTAAAAAAATCTTTTAATGGGTAGACAATGATAAACGAACCAGAAGTGTCCTTGAGATACATCTACAGTTCCTCCTCCTTGGCTGTTAGTTGGTAGACAAAAATTAGTGTGTGTGATGACTGTGCAGACAGCTGGCCAGTAAAAGGGATGATGGGCTCCAGCTGTGCTGAGAGGAAAGGGAATTAAAAAATAGTAAATGGAAATTCACTCACTCCTGTGTTGAACTCTTTTAAAACCAATGGTATTATGATCTGTTCTCATATGCATCAGTGGCTCTGTGAACATGCATACTGGGCATCAGTCAGGAATATTCGGATCTACTCAAGGTACCGCGTGCACACACACACAAAGTGGATACTCATAAAACTCACCAAAACATAAATCTAGTCAGGTTACCCATATTTGGAACCTATTAATGACTGTCTTAATCTACTTGGGTTGCTATAACAAAAATACCATATACTGGGCGGCTTATAAACAACAGAGCTTTATTTCTTATAGTTCTGGGAGCTGAGAATTTCAAGATCAAGACACAGGGATGGGGGGGAAAGGATAGCTCAGTGGTTGAGTGCATGCCTAGCATGTATGAGGTCCTGGGCTCAATCCCAGTAATTCCATTAAAAAGTAAGTGAATAAATAAATCTAATTACCTCCACCCCAACAAAAGAAAATTTTTAAAGATAAAATTTTTAAAAAGCAATTATTAAAAAAAGACAAAGGGAGATTCAGTATCTAATGTGGGTAATCTTCCTCTTTCACAGATAACTGTCTTTTCACTGTGACCTCATACAGCAAAGAGGGCAGCAGATCTGTTTAGATTCTCTTCTTCCTAGGGTACCAGTCCCATCCATGAGGGCTCTACCCTCACGACCTAACCCTCCCTCAAAGGCCCCACCTTCAAACACTATCACACTGGGGATTTGTTTTCAACATACGAATGTTGGGGAGACACAAACATCCGTAGCAATTCTCAAATATAAAATGATAGAAAAATTAAATTTGAAATATTTTTGATCCCAGATACCATCAAGAAAAAAACTGTATGGGTATATTGAACAAAGAAACGAGCAGAATTCTTACTCTCAAAGAAATATTCATATCCTTTCCTATAAAGAGAATCTTTATTGTTGGTCCTTTCTATTATATTAGAGACATGATATTATTATTAGAGACATTTCAATGACTTCCATCTCCTTAAAGTGTGAAATCAAATCTTATTATAACACTCAAGTCCCTTTATACCTGAGTCCCTGGGTAACAACTACTTAAACCCCATCTCCTGTGAAGGTGCATGTGGTGGGTTGTCCCTAATAATAATTGTCCCTAATAACTCATGCCTTCATGTACTTATGTCCATCTGTAGTTCTCTTCTGTAAGAATTTTGGTTTTCCAACATCAGCAAACGTGACAAGAGCAATGGCTATAAAAGTTCTTGTGTATCAGAACTTGCTTATTCTTATTCCTGGGGATTCTCTGTGACAAGTCCTGGGAGAGACTGAATAGAGACCCCCCATTGTACCAGCCATTCCAGACCATTTGCAAACAGGCAAGGGAGCCCAGCTGTTACCATATGGGACAGAGGTAAACTAATCCAGTGGAACCCATACCCACTGCAAATTGAACACAGAATTGTGAGCAAATAAATCAATTTTTTAATTAAAAACATTTTTTAATCAAAAATTTTTGATTAAAAAAATCAGGGGTGATTTATTATGCACCAGTAGCTGGTTAAACATTATAAAAATTGCGATGCTCATTTCATATGTTAATTTATTATCTGAAATAGATTTTGTTTTTTCATGTTAGCTCTTAGTCTTCGTTCAAAACCCAAACTGAGCGTTATTGCTTCAGAAAGACTTTCTTGAATTCCCCCGTTAGGTCTAATTCCCCTCTTCCATTCTCCCAAAGAATACGCAGTGTATAGTTATCTAATAGGTTCTTACGTTATATTAAACACATTAATAAGTGATAAGGGTGATGAAATTGATTGCTGTCAGCTATAATATTAAACTTACGAAGATTTTATGTTTTAGAAACATTGGAATGAAAAGAACCAAAAAACTGTAATTCTAACACTCATTGTATTCAAATCAAATGTATGATCTGAATGAATGAGAGAGTAGATATTCGCATAATTTTTATGTGTACTGTCATTGAGATCACTGCAATGTCCCATTTCTGCTTTATACTGCAGAGTGCTACTTGGTGGTCCAATATGAAACCAATTTTCCTGGCTTTTAACATTTTGTTGATATGACATCATCAGTATATAAGGCTAAATTTAATTATGGTAGATCTTAGGATGTTTTTGAAAGTTGGAGAATTCCAGAATTCAAAAAACTTCACTAATAATGCTTCAAGGAATTTAGGTTTATTAGATAAATTTGGTTTATTTCAATCAATACTTCCAAAAAAGAAAAATGAATGAGGAAATAAAAGGAAGGTAAGAGAAGAAAACCCCCTGAGGCTGCTGTACTTTCATTAAAGAAATGATTTTTTGTGGCTCAGTTAAGTTTTTCTATTATAAAATATTTTGAGACCAGCATTCCTTTCTCCATGTGCCCTGCTGATGCCAGCAGAGAACCTCGTTTTCCAAGTTTCTGAGTGAGAATTGTTTTATCTTGTTTCATAATTCTTGGGGAGTTTCTTTGTAAGTTACTTGTTTACATTGTTCTCCTTTTCATTGGACAATATATTGCTGAAGGAACAGAGTTTATCGTTCCTGTAAACTTTGTGACTTGCCATGTAGCATTGACCGCTGAGTCCAAGTGAAGTGAGTGATCCTTTCTACTATTTCTGAGTCTCGCTTGAAGTCTGATATGTTTCTTGAGGTCATTCCGCTCTTTGGGGTCAGAATTCTCACTTCTTCCAGCTGTATTCATCCTCCTGAATCTCCGTTTATTCACAGGCCACCAGTAGCTGTTTGCCAGCAGAATACACAGGTCTGTGCGTCTGCAGCTTGACAGTCAGCCAAGGGCTGGAGGAAATCTCGATGCGGATTTCCTGAATTCTTCCTTTGTGGAGTTCCCTTTCTGCAATACCCTGTCCACAAATTCCACCTGCTTCATCAGCTCTGAATTCCTGTCTCTGTTTCTTCTACTAAGCAATGCTACTGCTCTCTGACTGGGCTGGATTTACTTGCTTGTTGTTTAGAAATTGACTCAGACAGAAGTCTGGGGTGAATGTGGGACTCACCTCACATATTTTCCTTCTCTCAAGGACTGTATTCCTGAAAAAGAATATGAAAGCGAATATATGAATGTATATGCGTGACTGGGACACTATGCTGTATATCAGAAATTGACACATTATAACTGACAGTACTTCAATAAAAAATAAATAAGGAAGGAGGAAAGGAAGGAAGGAAAGAAGGAAGGAAGGAAAGAAAGACAGGAAGGAAGTAAAGGAAGGAAGAAAAGGAAGGAAGGAAAGAAAGACAGGAAGGAAGAAAAGGAAGGAAGGAAGAAAAGGAAGGAAGGAAAGGAAAGGAAAGGAAAGAAGGAAAGAAAAGAAAAGAAAAGAAAAAAGAAAAGAAGAATCATATTCCTGCACTGAAAGTCATGTGGCATTTGAACATGGCCACCGTGTTCTTGGGTTTTATGGCTGCTTACATCAGAAAAGTAAGGTTGACACACATTATTTCATCATGGTGGGAAACAACTATATATATTACACATTTATTTTCAATATAAACCAGAAAACACTACAAAATTGCACTATTTACTCTTGTCTATTCTACCATCCCCTTTCTCCAGCCAAACTTCATACTGTCCAAAAAACAAATAGCCCCAAGTCAAAACCAAAACCTTACTTAAAATGTTTTAAATTAGCTTTTTAGTTTTTATTCAGCTATTAGTTTCTTAAAAACAATAAATCATCTTTGGTAAGGAACACATGAATTACTCTTTACAAGATTCTTCACACATACTGCTTTATTGGATGTGATAGTCATGTCAGCTATGAATCACAGCCACGCGTTAAATATAAGATTGTGATCACTGTCACATTCACCTCATTCACCATAATTCATATTGTAAAGGAGGAAGTCAAGATTTAAAATGATTGTTACCTGGTTAAGTAACAGACCCAAGGCTTAGTCCCTGCTCCCCCTGTTGAATATACGCAGTTCTTTATGTTAATCATACATTGTAATTAGCCTTTCTACCATCGAAGTTGCTATAATAGTATATCCCTCATAATTCATAGCAGAGCAGAAGCGCCTAATATTTTGATTGAAGATACACAGGATTGTTTCAAGTTGTGAAAGAAATTGAATACCACAGTGTATCACTCCCACATCTCATGCAAAGATAGCCATCTTCCCCTTACCTCACAGCATCCTCTTCAGTTCTAGAGTGTTGTAAATATTATAAAATGAAACAAGCTCAGAGAGAAAGAGACACATTAGAGGAATTTCTGGAGACTTTCTTTTTCTTTTTCTTTTTACTCAAGAATTAAATGAAATGAGACTTCTCTAGAATATATTAAAATGGAGTTTCTCTTCATTCTTAACAAGCCACAGTGACTACAGAGGGTGCAGATGCAGGAATATGCAATTAGGATTGCTTGCTATTTGGAAGATGGTGGACTAAACATCTTCCATATGTTAATTCACTTCACCATAGGTCATAGGAGGCGGTTTTATAAGAGAAGAACAAGATTTTGGCTGTTCTGTTTAATACATCTTTGCACTTATTTAATCGAAATTATCATGTTGTGTAAATAAATGAGGGTTATCATGAAATTAAACGTTATGTGGTAACTAATTTGTTTTGAAATAATTTAACAGTCATTGGATTTTACACTAATTGCTTTATGAGATTAATGAATTTACATAGTTATTTGAGTCTCAGTACTTGGCAGGGTATAGGGAAAAAAAAGCTAATAAACTGCTCCGAGAACTCCATTTGGCAGGAAGCAAGTGGGAAATAAACCTCTGCTTCAAAGCAGCAGCAGTCTTCCTTTGTACAGAAGAACTGATGATAAAATCCACTTGTATTTCAGGACTGTGAGAGAGATCCAGGCTGGAATGAAAGAAAGTCCTGTGTAGAAAGGATTTTCCTATGTACATGTAACTCATCTGTGTTAACTGGGCAGAATATCCTCTATCCCAGGCAAAAGTTCCAGGTAGAGAAAACAAGTACATAGACCCTCTGCCAAGTTACTCCAAGTTACAAATGCCGAAGGCCTGTGATAGTGGCTGATGGATACAAGGTGAACTTAAGATACACTTTGAAGGTCCTACCACTTTGCTGATGGCAGCATCATTCCACAGGTGTCTGGACCACTCTGTTCAATCAAAGGACTCTTTACAAGGATTCAAGCAGAGTGCAGTGAAAGCACCTAAGGGATGATGTAGTGTGTTGTCCAGTCACATCAAGGACCTGAGGGGGAAAGAAGAGGGGAGGGATGGTAAGCAGAAGCCAAAGAGCTCTGACAAGCAGGCCACTTAAGCCTTCGTCTTCAGTGGAAGAACACAGCCCACAGGCAGTGAACTGACCAGAGGCAGCTGGCCGAATAACCACTTCAGATTCACTCTCGCCTCCTGCTCAGAAGCTCCTGTTAGCAATCTGCAGTGTGCTGATCCAAACAGAGCTGAAGAACAGGTGAGATGATCACTGGCGCAGCTCTGCAAGGCAAGGGGGGTGTTGGTGAAGAGAGAACAGAGCACGTGGAAAATGCACATGGATGAGATTCCGTCACCCATGTATTGACTTTCTGTTGTTTCTGGAACAAATGACCACAAACACAGGAGCTTAAGCAATACAGGAGTCTAAATGGCTTTCACTGTGCCAAAGTCAAGATCTCAGCGTGACTGCATTCCTGGGGGAGACTCTAAAGAAGAATGTTTCCTTGCCTTTTTCAGTCTCTGGAGGGCACCGCGATGGGTTGGTCCATGGCTCCGTCCTCCGTGTTTTCAAAGCTCTCCCTCTGACTCTGACCTCTGCTGCCACCGTCACACTGGCTTCCCTGACTCTAATATTCTACAGCCCTCTTTTCCTTATAAGAACTCTTGTGATTTCTTTGGGCCCACCTGGATAATCCTGAATAATCTTGCCATTGTGAAATTCTTACTTTATTAATGTCTGCAAAGTAGCCTGTGACATATATCTAGGAATTAGGATTTAGGGGGGCATTATTCTGCCTACCAAACTATATTTAAAATTATAGATCCATGCAACTATAATAGGAAAAGAGGAAAAATTGTATACTCTGGAGTCAAGGAAATCTGTAGCCTAATTCTCATTCTAAAATATTATATTTGCTTTATAATTTGGAAACACATTATTTTACTTTTGAAATCTCTCTCTCCATATATTTATACATATATAAATATATATTTAGTCATAAGCAAGAATAATAATGATACAATGATGTTCAGAAAGTAATTTATGTCAGGTTACATAAAATCATCACATATATTCTTGTGTAGGTAAAATACATACATACATGAATCATGTATGCAATCACACATATGGCCTTCAACAATACATACTTTCACTGTCTATCCATATATGTGACTTTTCATATAAATCTAACATAAATTATGTGCTAAGTATTAATATAATTACGAAGATCACTGTTTTTATTATCCCTCTGGTTATACATGAGTTTACTAATACATGACACCTTAGATTTTTGTAATTTTATCTGGACTGTATACTTTAGCCTTTTATGTAACTACTGTGCCCTTAGTATGCATGCAGTGTGTACAAGACCATTGACATTAAAAGGAAATAACTTTCCTACTTACAAGTCATGTACATTGTAACTTCTATTTCAAAATCATTAGCTCCTGCCTCCTAGACAAATCTCATGTATGTGTGTGTATATATATATATGATATATATGTGTGTATATATATATAGACATACATACAACACATACACATATATACTGTTTGAACTGTCATTCTGTTGGGGAAAATTTTTTTAAATAAAATGTTCTGCCATTCTGGAAAAATCTCTTCACAAATGTAGAAAAGAAAGAAACCATTTGTATTACCGAATAAGCCTTGAGCCAGAATGCTATGTGTATCACGAGCAATCTGCTGACGAGGCGGCAAAGGCAGAATAAACTCACCGCGCAATACAGCCCGGCAGATACAATCCATTACCTGCACGTCCTCAAGATAAAAGATAACTTGTCCTCATGTGAGACGACGTAACGACATCATTTGCTAAGTTTAGTACATCTGAATTTCACCTGATAATGGGATGGCCATCTGTGTTAGTTAATTGCCTTTATTTAAAGCAAAAACAAAAACAAAACCCTCTCCCATCTTTATGACAAACAGATAATAGTTCCAGTGTGGGGATGCAATCTATCTTCCTTAACGTTTACATTTCAGAGATGGCTTCTGAGTTGTAAAACTAGTAAGAGGTTTGTTTTGCTTTTAAAAAGTATTACTTACATACCAAGGAAACAGAAAAAGAATGTACAATTGTAAGTTTTCTCAAGGAAATGCTCCAAGAAAAGGAAGAGAGGAAAAGATCTCTTTCATTTTTGGCAGCAGGAAATATTCAATCTTTTTTTTAATATGTCTTTAGAATATTAATGCTAATGTAATGGATTAACTTTTCTACTTATATAAGGAAGCACAGAGTAGCCAGATTCATAGGGACAGAAAGAAGAAGGGTGGTTGCCAGAGACTTGCAGAGAGTTGTCATTTAATGGGCACAGAGTTCTGAAAACAGCTCTGGAGACGGGTTGCACCACAGTCAATGAGCACAAATATTCTCGTGAACAGAACATTTAAAACTGGTTAAGACTGTAAAGTTTATAAGTACATTTACCACTATTAAAAATAAGTGCTAAAATACTTGTAAGAAATTTTCCCAGTGGTTCTCATGCAAATTCCTCTCCAAAACTCTTATGACCTGGATAAAGTTATTCCTGTCAAGTTGTGATTTTTTGTGACAGAGAATTATAAGAAGCATTTTAACTAGTAAAATATGCCTTGGAAAATACATTTAATATCCCTTTATTTTTGTTGGTATACTTAATCTCTATAAATCCTCCCTCATAATTATTTTTTTAAATTTGTTGTATGAGCAGAAAAAATTCTGATTGATTATTTATTGCTTAGAGCATTTAAAATCTTGCTGGAAACTTCAAAAATTTGCTTTTAATTAAAATATCACTTTCTTCAAAAATACTTTTCCTGTAAAGATGGATTCAGTCCTTTTCCTATTCCTATAGCTACATATTCTGGTCCTTTCACCCAGGCAGGCAACTTTGCTGCGTGCAGTCACGGGTTCTAAATTATCCGCTCATCCCCTAAGAACTTATATAAGAGGATGATGTCAGTGTGTGCTAGACAATGACCCAGTACTTAGACGGAAGGGATACTTACACTGCAAGAATGAATCTTCAGTACTGGCCATACGGAGGACGGTGCAGAGCTCTGCTAGATTCACCCATCCTGAAATCTGTTTAGCTAAGATGTGTGTACTGTAGCTGACAGGAGCTTTATAAAGTTGTATCCACAGCAAAAAAAAAAAAAAAAAAAAAGGAATGGCATTTATGTTATGTATGGTTTCAATATTCGGGACATAGTGCCTCATCTGTGTCAGCACGCAGGTAAACAGTCTGTAAGGTCACTTAATGAAACTGTACCTACCTACTAGTCCCATAAAATTCCACCGTGTCCTTCCCACTGCGAAAGTGAAATATCGCTGAATATGGCCCAGTCTTATTAATGTTCCCTCTCTCCTGCGTTTGAGGAATTATGTTTTGTATAGGGAAAATAAAAGGCTTTAAAGCTCTTTCTATTCCTCTAATTTCTTAGGATTTCAGTTTTTAAGTACTCAATTTTAAACTGGATAATCCACTAGAATAATTCAATAAAAAGACCATGAAGCCAGTTAGCGGTTTAATATTTGTTTTCTGATTTTTTTTTCTTTTTGGATAATTCCTTGTTTTCTTTCTTTGAATAGCTTTTGTTATGGTTATTGTCCTTTTGAAGACATGCTTATGTATTCTTCTTCTATTTTTAGGGTATAAGTAGGCACCGGCATTCTTGGTTTCCCTGCTTGAAATGTTGAGCTGATGGAGTTAAACCTGGCTCTTTTCTAATGATGCCTGCCAATAGAAAAACACAAATGCTCTCTAAGCATTGGGTGCCATGATTTTGGAGTACACATCCATTAGCAACCATCCAATGCCAATGGATGGAACTATACACTATGACTCCAAGAGTCTACAGGAGGGTGAAATATTTAATATAAATGTTTCTTAACAGAAAGCAAAAATCCTAATTCAGTCCCCTCACCCATCATTTCCTAGAAAACTCACCATTGCTTATTAAGAGATGTGGGCTTTTCAAGTTACAGCAGAGGCCCAGGCAAAAGCTAGAAGGATTCAACAAAACAATTTTAATATAAAAAAGAGGCAGAAATGAAACGTGTTTAAATTTTGTCAAAATTTATTCTAAGCATGTCTTGAAATTTTGCAGGATGCCAGCAATTTGGAGGCTGCAGGATACAGCTTTGTTTTGTTTGTTGTTTTTTTAAGTTCTTACAATGTAAGCTGCCATCTGTTCTTAATTCATTAACCTTAGCTCCAAGAAAGTTACAGCTAAAGGGGAGTAATGGGGTGAGGGATGAGGAAGGGAAGATGTTCCAGAAGCAGGAACTCTACTTAGCTCTAAGATTATCTTCTTTGTGCTCCTGACCCCCAACCTGGCTGTGTTACGACAAAGAGAATTCTTGTAAGTTGATTTTATAGGCAGAGAAGAAACAAAGGCATGTATCCAAGTAATACTATGTAGTAGCTACTGTAGCACAATTTCAGGTCTTCTCTTTGTCTTCTTTTTCTCCACTGGTGTAAGATTTAATTGCATCTGTATCAGAGAGGATGTGATTTCCCAATCTTCCACAGTAACTGCTAACTTTCATTAACTTTTAATTACTGCCTTTTTGACCTATGGGTGAAAATTTGCCTCAAGTTAACAGTGTTTTGAGTCACTTCAAACCACTCAAAGATCTTTCTGCACAAGTACTTATGTTGCCAAACCCCTTATGCTCAAGGTCAGTGGATTTCCATTTGAAAGGCTCCAGTGGTCACTAAAAATTACCTTGTGACAGGAACCATATGTGTTGGCTGTCTCGAAGCAAAGATGGAGAGTGCCTGGCTGTTTCTGTAATCCTTTGGCTCCTGACGATACTCAGAACCTCACATCCTCACAACCTTGGACTACGGGACCCTGGGGGACTGAGTGCCTGGCTTTTGACATGATGAATTATATGGTTCAAGGTTGCAAATTGCTCAGTGACTTACTTCAAGGAGTTACTTTAAAAAAAAAAAAGTTTGTATTCACATGGTAGATTAATGTGTCTACCTTGAAATGTTTGTAAAAATAAATATTTTTAATGATGGATATTGTTTAAACATACATGTTTTCCAGAAAACCAAAAAATTAAACAAACAAAAGCAATATAAAAATCCTAAATATTTAAAGTTCATAAAGTGGCATCAATTTAAGGTCACAATATTTGTGGGATTCATAAAGAATTTGATTTATCTTTCAGAGGAAAAATGACCTGCCATTCCATTATTTACTGCAAACCTCTATGTTCCCTGGGTGTGTGCATGCGTGTGTGTGCGTATCTGCTTATGTAAAATTTGTAATATAAAGTGAACAGTTTTATGTTGTTTTCTTTAGGCTCTTTTTTTTGAATCATGAGCATATAGTTTAATCCTTACAGAAAGAATGGGTTAAGCTTAAGTTTGTAATACTTTATGTTTACTACCAAGAACTATATTAAAATATTAATCTTATAAAAGTATTCACACACTCAAACATTTAATTTTCCTCCTCTGAATAACACCTCTGTTAGGTGTGTTCACATATACGTTTTCTTTAACTCATAAACAACTTTTGAAATTTGAATTATAACTCATCATAGCAGAAATATGAAAACTGAGGTTTAGAAGAGTGAAGTAATTTGCCCAAACCCATACTAGTAGTAAGTGGCAGTGTTTTCTATCTCCAAACTTCATGACTTTCTCACCATTCCATGTATTAGATTGGTATATGTTTTTTAACCTATGGGTATAATTAAAGGTTACAAATCTCTTGACTACTAAGTCAAGGACAAGAAAATGCTTATCTAAAAATCAATACATGGGTCTGAGAGGTAGAATTAACTCAATATTTCTTTTCGTTAATTAAAGTAAAATATAGGACAATGAAATTGAACACTCAGTGGTGCTAATTCTTACTTAGCTTTAATACTTGGAAGCCGATGGGCCACTTGTGACTTCTGTGCTGATGTAATTATAAATGATGGCACATTTGTTCTCACTGATTGACATGTTTTATCCTTGACAGTTGAACAATTTAAGGACAAAGTCAATCATCGATTAGCTGTCATCTCATCTCCTTGTCCCATGAAAGACTAAATCATGTTTGCATTTCAAATGAGTTAATGTTGGCTAAAGGAATCGCATAATAAAAGGGCTTTTAACAAATATACTAAATGAAAAAGCATTAATAATTAAGTATATTGATCCATTAATAACGAGAAGAAAATCTTAATGAAATCATTACAAGTGAACAAGCAACTTCAAGAGAACAAATCATGAATGTATTTGAGTTCAGGGAAATTCAGGGATATCTGGGTAAATTACATTATGATCCTTACAAATTTCAGCACAAATGACTGACAAATGGAAATAAAGACTTTCCCATAGATTTAATACTTGATGAAGACATGAATTCTATATTTGCAAATGAGAAGTACATTTTGCATCTTTTATAAGAATAAGATTAGAAAATAAATGTAAGCTGTAATTATACAATACTTAAATTGGCATGCATTTTGCATATTCATTCACTAAATAAATTGATTTTGGATCCAAAGGCATTAATTGTCCTTGTCAATATTTTAAAGCATAGTGATATGGTTTCATTAACTAATATATTATTATGAAGTAATATTATTTTTTAAAATGTCATGACTTCTTAAAAACAATTTTCTGGTTGTATTTCATTTAGTTGTTCAAGTAGACACTTTACAAGCATTTTCCAGAAACAAATAAATAAACACGTTTTGCTTGCCAAAATTCTTGTATATGTTAAACTGAGAAAATTCCATTAAACTTGGTTTAGGTCACATTTGTTACAATGGTCTGTTTTCATGCCTTCGTATTTAAGAATAGCACCAATCTTTATTTGTACATTCCATGATATCTGAAGCTGGATGCACCAAAATCTGATCCTGGAATGAGGATTCAAGAACAAGTCAGTAATGAGACTAGTAAGGCACTGCAGGAAACAGGACCAAGAAGAATTCCAACAAGGATGCGAAATCAGGCCAAGTCCCATCCACAACCTGATGTCATGAGAAGATGAGGATGCAGCTTTGGAGCATAAATCATATCTCAGAATTTGCCTGTCTTGAGAGAAGGCAGCTGGGTTTTATAGCTAACCCATCTTGGGTTTGAGTAAATACAGTGAAGTGTAAACTTGCAGGGTAATTCATTCACTGTGCATATAAGTTCCAATAGCCGAAAGGCCTTCAGAAAAATGTTGTGGATATTAGATGAAAAACACAGCAAAGATTTATTTTAGCAAATTAAAATTAAATAACAAATTAAGGAAAATACATGTAAATGTAGATATTTTATCTGTTACATTATGATACCACAGGCACTATTGCTGAACTTTCATAAAGTGCACTTAAGGTTTTAAAGAATTAGAAGTAAAATAAAAATAGTCTTAGTTTTCTATTGCACTGATACATGCAAAGAGCATTATAATAAAGCAGTAATTTTGCTGAAAGCATGTGTTTTCAAGGAAAGCAAGTTTTAATCTTAGTTCTCGAGCATCACATAGATATTCAAAACTGCTTATTGAAACTTATGAAACAGGGAACTTCTAAGGCCTCAGGATTTCTTTTTAACTGGTATGTTGATTCTATTAGAAAGGTGTCATATTTCTGCCCATATTTATATGGACATGAATTTCAATATACAATGAAAGGAGCATTTAGTGGATAATTAAAATATTCATTTTTAAAAAATTTTATAAACCTGCAAAACTTAAGCTATATGTCTGTTCTATATAATTAAAACATGAGTAATTTTTTTTTCAAAATCTGATGCAATGTGTAAAGTGCTATGTTAATTGCCTATCAGATCTTGTTGTTTTCCTGATATAGCTTAGTTAGCAGGAAACAATTTGTCACTCAGATGTATTGGGTAGCTAAATTGTACCTGGAAAATCTGTGGCAATAATGATAAATATTGAATAGAGATAATATCCTTTTATATATACTTACATACATAGTTACAAAAAATACACAATATTCTTAAGGGTTTCAAAGAGTTTCTAGTTTAGAGGAACCTGTTTAGAGATGCTTGATATAATGTATGTTGCAACATAGACACTTTCAAAGGCTTTTTCATGCAAGTTCAAACAAGAGAGGGCGCTGGCTCTTCATTGTGGGTTAATGGAGACAGTGAAGGAAACAGGGGTGAATACATTTTCAGTTAGGGTAAATGTGAGATGGAACATTTCCTGTAAGTTAAAACAAAATTAATCATCTCTCTCAATATTTTAAAACCTAATGTATTTTTCTAGAACACTATGTACTCAGTATCAAATAATCCTTTTTACGTTTGCAATAGCAACACATCTCAAAATACAACACCAATTTATCATCATCATTTGCGACCCGGTCAAGACCTAGCGGCCTGCTTATGAGCTAATCCATTAAATTACTGTGACTCAGATTTTTCTGCTGTAAAACAAGCAGATTGGTTCTGATGAGGCCAACTGTCCATAATCTATGCCACATTTTATACAGCAGTTTCTAGAAGGAGAAACACAGGTTTTTGGTGATTCTGAAATATTGCTGAACTTGGCAAGTAATTCAAATTTCTATGAGACTTGATTCATGAACCCTGAAATGGGAATAACAAAGGAGGTAATGAAATAACAAACAGATGTTGAGTTTATTTTTAACAAATTATCATTTAGTCCTTACAGAAACCTCAAAATGGGAATATGATTAGCACAATTTTGAAATTGAGATGTGAAAAGAGTATCTAATTTCCAAATTATTAAAGTCTTAGTGATAAGCTAACCTTTTCTCTGACTCAAGGAATTCTTTTACGAAGATGCAGAGATCCCTTACTTAACCTAAAAGGATCAAATCAAGTGAAAGTACTTTAAAATTGTAATTTTTTCAAACATTAAAAATAATGATTTATTAGTAGAATAGTTGAATCCACAGTACTTAAGACCATATCTAATGATACAATATTTTCAACTTACAGTATTCTGATAAAATAACATCAGAATCCCTAAATAATTAAAATATAACCCAATTTATCAAGATTTGCCATGTCAACAATGTATTCTGTATATTAACGTAATATACTAAAAAAAAAAGACGACTTGCTAGTTTCAAACACCTTTCTATTTATAAAGTTCTTTTAAGATTGTACTTCACAAGTAAATTATAAATTATAAGTAATTTAAAAGTCAAAAGTAAGATCATATAAAGACTTGTGTTAAGACTTCCAAGTGCTTCAACAAGGAATTATAGTTTGGGAATTTTAAACTGTGTTCCAATGATATGCTTTGTAAATGTCACATACTGTTAGAGATGTGACAGTAAATAAAATGATCAAGTAATATAAATGAAAAATATCAGCCTCAAATCAGCAGTAGTAAGCAACCAATCTGGAACACCAGATGGAGAATTAACTGCAATTCAATTATCTATATTAAAATGACTCCTAGGTGCAATTGAAAAAGATACAACATAAAGAAAGAGAAATTGACCATATGTAGCTGGTAAAAAAAAGATTTGTCAATGCAAAATGAATGATTGTTGTACATAAGGCATTTGTTTTGTCATGGGAGATATTTATGAGTGTGATTCTAGACACATTGTATTGCTACTGTGCAAAAGATGTTGTATTGTCTTGGTAAGTCTGTGATTTGTTCTTTCCTAATTCAAACAGTTAGACAAGGAGAAGGCATTTTTATATAAAACAAATTTTGTTTCCTTCCATACTCCGTTTGAATTTTGCAAGGATTAAATGAGATTGGAAGTAGCGTTCACAGAAATAAGTAAACAGAAACTATATAAATGTAAGAGGGAACATTTGGAATTATAGTCATCAGAAAATTCAGGTTGAAGCAGGAGTGAGATGCTTTCACTGCCTGTCAGATAGATAAGGATTAACTGACTTGATGGCATCCAATCTTAGTGTGGGTGTGGGCGAACTGGGATTGGTTCTATTGTATAAAATTAACGGAAGTATGAAATTAACAGCGTATCTGAGGACAATTTGGATGTAATGATCATATTTTAACATGTTCATTTACTTTGGATCAGCAATTTCATTTCTGGGAAGCTTTCAGCAGTATGCTTAATTACCCATAGTGATATATGTACAGAGGTGTTCATTGTAACGTTATTTATAGTGGGTAGAGATTAGAAAAATCTGGGCTATCTCGTGGCAGTGGTGGAAGTTTTAAAATAAAAACTAACAGAAAATAGCACTTAAGAAGGAAAAAAATACATGTACATAGCAGAGACATTATATGTCACTATAGGTATATAGTAAAGCTGCTGTGGCCTAAAATCGGTAACATTTCTCACGTTTCCAAAATATGTTGAGGATACTTAATAACTAGTTTCATTCTGAGTTCATTAAATAACCTATATAATGATGCATGTAACAGACACTCATTTAGAAATGAAAAGACAAAAGACAATATAAACAAAATATAAGTGATTCACTGTTCTAATTTTCAGTCCACTTATTTAAGTAGGTGAGTTGAAGATTATGGACATGCATTTTCAAAAGACGAATCAAGTCACTTGTGTAAATTAATAAATACCTGAATGCTTTTCCTTTATATTGTTTAATTTGTATTTTTCAACTTCAATTAACGCAGTGCAAAATACTATTTTTAGGAGTTGCACACCAGCAAGATTTGAATACACACCTATTGTTGGGTACTTTCTAACTGAAAGACATGAAGATGACAGTGTATAAATACTAGATATTTATATACCTCTGTCCATATTTCAGTTTGTTTTCTCATTTTGGAGTCTTGGAATTGTAACCGAAGCATCAAAGTTTATAAACATACTTTAAAGTTGTTAAAGCTTGATCACCAATGTGTTTCCTAAAAGGGTTGCAACCATTTGTAATATTTGCAGTAATACATACAGTATGGTATGGTGGTTGCCTCTACTGGGCTTTCTGTTTTTTTCTTTTTTTGTGTGTTATTTTGATGGGTTTAGACTAGTGTGTATTTAAATTTACATTTATGACTACTGGTGGGAATATGTCAGTCTTCGAGGGTTTGCAGACCATCTTTGTGTATTTATTTATGGAATTGTCCATTCATTCATTTGTACATTTAGCTAGTAATGAATCTTTGCCTTTTTGCCAATTTCTTAGGAACTATTTGTAAGTGAATTTGCATTTTAATCACATGACGTTAAAGAAAAGAAGAATGATATGTAGCCAGTGGGATAAAAGTTTGGAAAGTTTAAAAGAACCAATATTTCGAGTGACTCATCGCCATAACTGGAGGCTTTGCTTAGCTAAATGAACATAATTACATGTAGTTCGGGGTCTGCAGACGAAACAGTAATACTAAGAGCCAAGCTCTGTACATGGCAGGGATGATACTATAGTGAACAAAATAAGCAAATCTCCTCACTCTCATGAATTTTACATTGTAGCAAGAGGGGACAGAACAGAGACAACCACGTAGTTAAAATGTATAAAATTTTAGATAGGAAAATGGGCCATAGAGAAAAATAAGACAAGATATCGGGGATTTTGAATTGTCAGAAAAGGTACCACTAGTATTTGATATTTGAATAAAAACCTGAAGTGGATGAAGGAGTCACGTGGCTATCTGTGGGAAGATGTTGGAGGAAGGCATCAAGAGGTTGACCCTTGAGTTGGACCTAGGAAATGAGACTCCTCACCCCTTCAGTGTCCTTGAAACACACCCTCTGCCCACCATTCCCACACCAGGAGCTATTCCAAAGACATAGCCTTGAGTGAGGTGTTGAGTCCATCTGGACTGAACATGTGACTGAACCCAGTTAAGATGTCTATGCAGACTTTTCACTTTCTGGCAGGTGGGTGTGGGGATCTACTGATCTGCCTGCCCAAGGCGGCCTCGTGAGTAAGTGCCCTTGCTTATCAAACCTGCCACCAGCCAGCCTAGGGTAACTGCCTCTTTCTTTGGTTTCTCCCAGCCCTCTGTGTGTGGGGACCAGTTTGCAGACAAACAGAAGAGTATTTCAGATACAGAAAACTGTCATCTCAAAGTCCCTCAGTAGGAACATGTCTGACACTTCCCAGCATCAACGGAGTGACAGAGGAACTGAGGGCTTATGCAGGCATATCTTGTTTTATCAGGCTTTGCTCTATTGTGTTTCGCAGAAGTGGGTTTTTTTTGTTCTGTTTTGTTTTGTTTTACAGATCAAAGATTTGTAGCAGCCCTGTGTCAACCAAGTCCATCGGTACCATTTTTACAACAGCATTTGCTCGCTTCATGTCTCTGTGTCACATTCTAGTAATTGTCACACTATTTCAGACTTTTTCATCATTACATGTGTTATGGTGGTCTGTGATCAGGGCTCTTTGATGTTACTATGAGACTCACTGAAGGCTCAGATGATAGCATTTGTTTTAGTTATAAAGTATTTTTATTTAAGGTATTTACATTGTTTTTCTAGATATAATGCCGTTGCATTATGTAGCATTAGTGTAATCATAACTTTTATATGCACCGGGAAACCAAAAAAAATTGTGTACTCACTTTATTGTGATACTGGTTTACTGAGGTGGTCTGGAAATGAACCCTCAATGTCTCGGAAGTATGCCCCCAAAGTGGGACCACGTATGGCCCCACAGGCTGTAGGAGTTCTCATTTATACTCTGATGAGCTAAGACGCCATTGGAGAGTCCCCAGTGTAGGAAGATCATATCTAGCTAGTGCCCTAAAATGATTAATTGGATGCCGGGTGACAGAAAATTAGATAGCAACATTCTAGGTGGGAAATGATGGTAACCAGTATAGAACCGTATTTATGGAGACCATGAGAAATGGTTAGGAACATATTTGAAGGCAGAGCTAAAACATTGCTGACTTACTGAATGCGGGAGTTGAGAGCACGTTAGAATCAAGGATTACTCTATGGATCATGCCCTAAGTAGCTGAAAGAAAGAAAATTATTTACTGAACATAGGATGCCTGTGGAAGCAGTACATTTTAGGAGGAATATATTTGAAGTATGTCTGTCTTAAGAATGTTAATCTTGACATACCTATTAGATATCTATCTACCTGGAGATGTTGATGAAACCGTTGTTTATATGATTCTGAAGTTCGGAGTAGAGGTCTATGTTTGAGATTTAGCTTTTGGAGTTAACATATAGATGGTATTTAAAATCTTAATGAAAAAGAACATGAAAAAGAATATATGCATATATATGAATCACTATGCTGTACACCAGAAATTAACAAAACTTGTAAACTGACTATACATCAAGGGACAAAAAAGAATGAATGAACTTGCCAAAGGAGTACATAGAGAAACTGTTCTAAGGGTGATCCCTGGATTCTCTAATGTTCTAAATATCAGGAAGATAAGGGTTTGGCAGCACAGAAACCTGAGAAGCAACAGCCAATTCAATGACAGGAAATGCAGGACTGAAAAGTGACCCTTAGAGACCACTGAGGAGCCTTGGGGATTGTGTTTGTTCTCCTGCACCACCTCCAGCTCCAAATCCACCCTATTTGACTGCGCTGTGAAAATGGATCTGGATTCTTAACGTGGTTTTCCCTTTGCATTTGGCCCTAAAACTTTGACCCTGGAGGGTGCTAGAGAGACTTTGCAGGAGAAGTTTCTGCTGTCTGGTTCTGGTTCTTCCTCATGCCTGGTTTTCTCTCCGGCACCAGGCTCGTGCTGCATTCACAGCCATCCCTGGGCCAGCTCCCTGGGCACCACTGCCAGAGGGACCCAGAGGCACACAGCTACCCCCAGTTCTTACTCTCAGTCATGGTCATTCCCCATACGAGCATCAGAGTGTTTCCAGTGAGGCAATTTCCCATGCATGCTTTTCTAAGCACCCTAAAGGAGCCTACTTCTAGCAATTCTTGAAGATAGACTTTCAGCAACTTCTGTCCATGCAACATTATAGCAACTTCTCTGCCATCCAGTGAGCAAGGTCCTGCCTTCTCCAACAAGGCAAAGATCTCAGTCTCAAGAGTACAATGGGGAAGGGTATCTTTGCCCGCCCCCTGGGTCTCAGCCCTAGGGATACTGGCTATTCTTATCTCTGCTATTCCTATATTCTTTAGAATTCTCTTACTTCTTAATAGTCAGATCTTTGTTATTCTAATCCACTATTATTGTTAATAATTTTTCAATATTAAACTTTCTCTGTTCAAATTACTGTGTGGTTTTATCTCCTCATTGGAGTCAGATGAATAAGAGAGATTTTGTTTGAGTCTTAGGAGTAAAAGCCTAATTGGAATGACTTGAAGAAAGATTGGGAGATGAGGAATTGGAGAACTGAGTGTAAATAACTCTTCTGGGGAAAAGTGCTTTGCTGTAAAGGGGAGGAAAGCAATGTGGCATAAGACACAAGGGAGTAATGGTTCAAATGACAGAATATTTTTTGAAGATGTGAGAAATGACAGCACTAACCATAGTGCTGAGTCAAGACTCACAACCACTTCTTAAAGCATTCAAAAATTTGCACCGGGACATTGATCTAGCAGGCAAAATAAAATTATATATATTGAAATGAATGCATACTCCAACATGAATGTAATTAGAATAGGCATCTATATATGTCAGAAAAAGGCAAAATGTTTGAACAACTCTCTGTACAACTCAAGCAGAAAATATCATGAATACTAAGCAATCTGGATAAATAATTCAACAGTGATGTAAGTTTCATGTGACCAGGGACACTTTGGTTGGTAAATGCTGCAGACCTAAGGCTTAACTGAGAAGCCAACTGGCGAATACTTGATCCATAAGTGCGAGAAGGTTTAAGCCTCCCTTATCTGCCCTCTCTTTCTCTTGCCACTTTAAGTTTTCATGTTTTGATAAAACATCCAAACTGATATAAATATCCACATTAAACTACAGAAGATAAAATCGGTTAGTAATCTGGTATGTTTAAGCATTGCTGTGAAACTTATTTTACTGTAAGAGCCAAAATTCAACATTGAAACTGAATATATATATATATAAAATATCTACTATGTATATGCTATTTAACTACATCATATTCTGACATGGGAAAATAAAGAATAGAAGAACACCCTTTGTTAGTATAATATAACTCTATTAGTAAAATGAAAACACAAATAGAAAAATGTAAACTATGTTTAACCAATGTATATACATGTATTCATATATATTTACATATAGATTAGACACATACAGTATTTAAATGTAAGTATGTTTACAAATATTTTATTATAGTCGAACTAGAACCTTTCTAAACTTTGTATCCATCAGTAAGTTTTACAAAGATCGCTATTAGTTTAATAAACGGAAGTTTTTCTGATCAGAGAGACCTTGTTAATAAAAAGAGGAAACATACACTAAATGTTTTCAGGGCTAAGTGAGCAGCATTTGCTAAGAAAAGCCTCAGCCTTCACTACGTCAACAGCAGCAGCAGATAAGCAGCGATTCAAATTGGTTTCCTGAAACATGGGAACCATTAATGTTAGAAGAGGGTTACTAAAACTTACATCACATACATCATCACCTTCTTCTCTAAAGAGGGAGGGAATCACTTGTTCCTTCATTTTAGGCACTTCCTCTGAAGAACAGGTATTTCGGAAAGCACATTCAGTCAGGCAAAACCATTTGTTAAGCTGTGAATATAGCAACTTCTGGAATAAGAGGACTATTTCTCCCTTTCATTTTCTTTTTAAGGGTGAATACAAGCTTTGGAATAATTTCTAACAACATAAATTGTTCTAAGATAAGATTTTAACAAAGTTAATAATCATACACAAAAATTCAAAAGCTGGCCAAAAATTAAAAAGAAAATTGATATAAAATGGAAATAAATTAACCTGCTGTAAAAAGGTGTGATTTCTGGTTAATATAGTTATATTTTACTCTTTTAAGGTATCTGCCACAGTTTAGTCACACATAAGACACCCCTGTCAGGTTGCATTAACATCTGTTTTCTGAAAGTTTCCTCACTGTACGTTAGGTCTGACAATTCATAATGCAGTGTAATGAGTATCTCTATGGACATTTTGCAATGTCTCCAAATATCGTAACTCATGAAGGAAAAGTCTTCATATATATATATATATAGAGAGAGAGAGAGAGAAGGAATTATGAATACAGAAGTATCTTTTTACATTTTAGTTACATTTTTAAAGATATTTTCTAAGAGAGTATATATTTCTGTTGAGGCTTCAGAAAAATCTGAGGAACATGAAGCTGTCTTGCTTTTGTTCCCCTCATCTGTTACATTCATTTCTTCTCCACTAGCTTTTTTCCCTCTGACAAAACCACCTTTACAACATGCTGGGGAGAGCATACATTTGCTTGACACTCTTGACATGTTCATTAAAATAACATATTTCCCTTCCTCCCTCGCTTTCTTCCTCCCTTCCTTCCCACCTTCCTCCCTTCCTTCCCTCCTTCCTTCCCAAGTTGTGATTAGAAGTTGATTCAGTTAATGATGGAGCGTGAATTTCAGCTGCCACATCGAAGGGCTTAGTAGACGGGAAGATGTAGGGGGAAGAAGACCAAAGAGTCTGATGCACCCTGGGGGTGGAGGGGTGACGTAGAAGTGTAGGGCATATTATAGCAACCAACAAGGAAATAAACTAGGGAAAGGGGCGGACTGAAACAGTCTCAGTAAACTTCTGAGGTGTAGGGTGATGAGGCTATGGCTGTTTTGGTCATGCTGGGAATCTCTTTTGAGACTTGAAAATGCCAGTGTGTAGGATGGTCCCTGTGCAGGGAACTCCTTAACTCAGTCAGCTGAGATGAGGACAGTCCTTGAAACTCTCTTCTGTTCTCTCACTAAAATGCCCTGGCTTTCCTTTCTACTCATTCTACTATTGGCAAATTATCTTTCCCCTTAACAGTGGCTGCTCATTAAGGTTCAGATCTTGATATTCTGGTTTTTTCCTACTCACTACTCTTTTGAAAAAGTTTGCTATGCTTGATTTTCATTAAATTATATTCTGTTGATTCCTTAATTATCAATATCCTATTGATTCCAGATATTGAACCAATCGTTAAAGAATCAAGAGTGAAAAAGTTTCAGCACCCAGTTTCAAGAACGTCACTGTCTGTAGAAGTTTCCTTCTATTCCTTCTTCGCCGAGAGTTTATAAATCATAAAAGATCGTTGAATTTTTTATCATAGGATTTTTTCTGCATCTACTGATATAATTTTTTTATTCATTTATTCTGTTTATGTGATGAATTGCAGATTGATTTTCATGTTGAAAACAACAATCCTGGAATAAATCTAACGTCATGGGTTTAGTTGAAACATATCTTGTTCAGGGTTTTTTCTTCTAAATTCAGACTGAGAGTGATCTAGAATTTTCCTGGTTTCTAATGTCCTTATCAAGTTTAAGAATAAGTCTATGCTGATCTCTTAAAACTAGTGAAAATATGTTGTTTCTTTTTAACTTTTTTTTACAGTTCTCTGGAAAAGTGTGCCACACTGGTATTATGTATTCCTTAAATATCTGGAGAGTTTCTTTCCTTTCTAATATCCATTTTTAATGTTATCATTTTTTCTCTTACTTCTCTTTTAGTTATGCTTCGCTAATTTCAATATGTTGTGTTTTAGTTTTTATTCCACAAAGTATTTTCTAATTTTCCTTGTGATTTTGACTTATGAGTTATGTAGGATCATTTTATTTCCCAAATATTTGGGGATTTTCTGAGGTATCTTTCTGTTATGAATGTTAGTACAATCCCACTGTACTCAGACAACATACTCTGTATGGTGTCTATTACTTTTAATTGAAACTCTTTGTTTCTTTATACTGATTAACACTTTGCTTTCTGTACCTGCCACATTTTTATGTTCTTTTTTCTCTCCTTTCTTTCTTGCTTTAATTTGTATTGCACATTTTTATTTCCTCTCACCATTGCATCCATATTTCCTCAGGTTTAATTGAAATTATTAATATTATCTTTTCCCCAGATAGCACAACAGACTTAGAATTTTAAAAAATCTATGTAGTCCCCCACCGACTCTGTGTTTGTTCTCTTTCTTTTTAATAATTTTAAGGTCTTTGTATGTTTCACATTTTAGGAAAGATTATCATGTTCTACATTTAATATGTGCATTTGTTTTGTCAATTTTCATTAAGATTTATCCATATATGCACACATTGTTCATTTTCCCTCATCTCAAAGCCTCATTTGGAATCTTTTGTTTTCTGCCTAACTGGTTTTCTGTGTTTCTGTTCATATAGGTCTGTCTGTCTGAAATTAATTCTCTTTGTATTTGTCTGAAAACCTTCCCCCTTGAATGATTCTTTGCCAGATATTTAATTCAAGCTAAATAGCTGTAATATATTATTATATAGCTAGCTATTGAATTCTAGCTCTTATTTAAATTACACTAAAACTAGTCTTTCATTCTTCTGGTGTTCACTGTTTCTTTTGAGAAGTTGGCTGTTGTTCTAATTTCTCCTCGTTTATGTTAATAATTTCTTATCGCTGATGCTGCTGTTTTATTTTTTAAACTTAGCCTAAATTCTATGCATTTTAATTATTATATTGATTAAACTAATTTATGATTTACCTGTTTTGTTTTTGTTTTCCTTATTTTATGACAAATATTTACCGATAAACGATTTCTTAAAAAATAGTTATACAATACATCTGATGGGCAATATTCTTAAAGAAAAATAAACAATTTTAATGTTTGCCAATATTAATATAGCATCATAAGTACAAGTAGATCAAAGTATTCTCAAAGTGTTTCAACTGATCATTTAAATTCACAAAATTATGCAAATTATGTTTATTATGCTGAGAGGTAGGTCAGTCCATATGTCTCAGTCTTAATTCTTATAGCAATCCCGTGTGCTCTGACTTGAGCTAGCACAGACAGCATACAATGATGTAAATTTGTTTGGATTTTCTGTTGTAAGGTAAACAAATGCCAGTAAGGATTAGCACAGGTCTAAATGACTAATGCATGTTTATATATGTTAAGAATCTATTAAATTCTCCTCATCTTTTAAATAACTAATCTCAAGAATCCAAGAAGAAAAATTATTAATCAGAATGCCAAAATCTGCATGTTCATATTTAAATTATCATTTATAAGTAAACATAAATGTCAAAAAGTGGGATATTCTTAGAGAGTAAAAGGTTGAATTTATTATCAATAAACATGTATTATTAATGACTTCATTATACAGTCATCAGAATTCTCAAATATGTCACTACAAGAAAGAAATAATGTTTAAAAATAGACTGTTTTGCAATATGATATTTCTATCATAACATTAAACAGCACTGAGATTTGAAAGATGCCAAATTCTACAGAATACTTGATACTCTGACCTTATGACAGTATATTCACAAAATTTTAGTGTACATTAATTGCAAAAGTTCAGATAAATTAAGAAGACCTATCATTTATGATGCTTTTTAAAATAATGTTTCTGCTAATACTGAATAATTATACCCTAATCTTACTTTTAATATTATCATGACTATTCAATGCTATTATCCTATATAGTATCTAGAGTAACAGAAAGTAGTCAATATGTTAAAAAATAACAACCATGTTAGTTTTTCACCGTAAATAATTTAACATAAAATATTGTTGATCTCTTTATAAAGATTTTCATTTTAGGTAATATAAGAAAACATAATAATTATCATATGTAACTGCTATTGAGTTCAGGAGAACAAGTTGAGATGACTTCACAAAAGCAGCATCAGTTTTATGTTGAACTATAAATTATTAAAATTGGGTTTTAAATCAAATATATGTCTTTTTATGCTGTGCATCTGCCACTTTCTAATGAATGACTTTGGGCAAGATATTTAATTTCTGTAAATCTTGGTTCCCTCAACTGAAAAATGAGAATAACAAAAACAGCTTCTTCATGGTTTATTAACTAATCCAGCTGTCTTCTCCAGAAATATATTTATAATTGGATATCAAAACATGCATGGGAATATTTACTGCAGCAGTAATTATAATAGTAAAAAGTGTCACTGAGTATATAAATATATCTCCGTTGATAGAGGAATACATATAAATAATTTATTATTAAAAAGAGCTCTGACAAACTATAAAGAATAGTTGCTATCTACAAAATAAAAATAAATTGATACTAAAATAAAATTGATTTAATTATCTTTTCAAATGAGAGACAAAATAATGCTCACTCATCATCTTTATACAATCTTACAGAACACTGGAGTTCTTAGCAAATGCAATAAGACAGAAATAGAGTGATAGATGATGAATTGATAAGTAGATAAATAGATACAAAAATATATAATATCAGAAAAGAATTTTTAAATATATATCTCAAAGATTTGTGGCTGCTTATGTAGAAAACTCCCCAAAAGTGTGTCAACATTTTCTTTTAATTAATAACAGTTAAGTAATTTGCTGCATGCTAAGTGCATGTAAAAACATAAATGGCATTTCTCACCATCAATAATAAACAGATGTACAAATAAAATATATTTATGATAGCACAAAAATATTAAATACTTAGTCATAATCCAGTAAAAATTTGTAAGACTTTTATGAAGTAAATGAAACAGTTTGTGGGGATTTCTGCATGAGTTGCTTGAAACCCATGCAAAACGAAGAGAAACACTCTTTTCATAAATAAGCATCCTTAAAATTGTGAAGGTATAATTCTTACTAAATTGAGCTATTAATTAAATGTAATTCCAACAACAATAACTCTTACACTTTTTTGGTCAGTCTTGATTAAATGATTGTAAAACGTATATATCAGAGAAAAGAGTTGACGATGATCAAATCTCTTCCAAGGTACAGTTTCTATCTCTAAACTGAAAACAGTGCATATATGCAACATTTAATCCATGAGACAACTTCCTTTACTATTACATGGAGAATCAGGTTTTCTATATTTATAATAAAACATTAAATGCTTGCATTAGTTATCCATTGTTACATAACAATTGCTCCGCCACTTATCAAGAAATATGTATTAGTATTCTTTTTTTATGAAACTATCTTTAGTAAGAGAAACTTCACACAAGTATGAAGAGAAACATGAGTGAGAATTATTAGTATCCTTTTTTAAACTGCAAAAAAAATTATTGAAATAAATGAATCCAGTAGATAGTTTTGAGAAAGCACAAACTCAGTTGGTCAGGGTGATAAGAACCCCTACCGTTATCACCGTCGTGAGAATGCATTGTAATTGGGCATTACAATCATTCTGTCTTCCTTCAATGAATTGTCCAGATTTTGGTATTACACATTAGAACTTTTTTTTTTTTTAATTTGAGGCAAGTCAATAAAAATTTCGAAAGTTTTGTGACAGCATCTTAAGGGTATATCAAAATACAGTATTTTTAAAAGCTTTTAAAAATGTTTTTGGCATTTTTTAAAAAAAGAAATAAAGTATGTCATCTATAGTTCTTTGTATGGAAATCTTATAATTGAATATATATTGCCATAAATCAGATTATTCTTAATGCTTAGTTAACATTAAAATCTAACCTGGAAAACCTCAAGATCACGGAGATTATGCAAGAGAACTTTTTAAAGGGTTAACCTAAACCATGTGGAAGACGATATTATTCATTTAACGTAATACTTTCAACTTCTATCAAGGGAATTAAAGTGATTCTTTTTAAAACGAATGTTTCCTTTGTGGCAGATAAAAGCTAATAACGTCGTGTTCATACAGAAGCCTCCTCTTCTTCCTTTCGTTGACCTGAAGCATTCTCCAGGTGCCTGGGCACTGATGCAGGTTTTCTGGCTCCACTAAGTAGCGACGTACTTTTCAAAATTTTGTTGATGTTTTGTGTAGTCTTTTGAGATAATAAAGTTCATTGGGCAGAACACAACCAGGACCTTAGATAGGAGGACTGAAATTTCAAGGGTTTTCTGTGTACAACTAGGCTCTGCTACATACATCATATGCTCAGGCATCATCTCTATGGTTTCTGTTCTTTTGATTTAATCTCTTAAATTCCAAACTGTCAAATATTTATCAAATGTTTAAGATGCTCCTAGGATACAAAAATAAATAAGCTACCATCACTGAAGTCAAAAAGTTGACCAACTATTGGCAAAACACATGCTGTAAAATAAAACACATATGAACAAATTCACAAATATAATACAGGAGTTGAGATGCCAGGGATTTCTACAAGGTAGTGGTTGACAGCCAAGGTTAAACCCATCTTTGAGATGCAGTTAAGTGAGGTGTTTGGGAATATTCAGTGATTTCTTTATTGAAGAAAAAAATACGATTTTGTTTTTGAAAGTTGAGTAGAAAATCACAAAGCAGAAAATCCAATCATGGCAGAGAGAAATAACAATTTTATTCTCAGGGACATTCAAACTGATTTATGTGGTTGGAATGGAAAGTTGTTTAGTTTTTATTTTTTAATCTCATATTCTTTAAATATTAGCTTCAATTAATCTCTGCAAATTAGATACCATTATGATACTATTAAAAATGTGAATCACAGATATGACTAAAAAAGCTGCAGGTGTAAAAGAATCTGCAGTAACAGTTTGAATAAAAATAGCCTCGATTTTACACATACATGCAAAATTTAATTCTCCTTTTCACCTGTTTTTAAAAAAATATTAATATTCTCTAAATATTTAAAAATACTTTTATCTCTAAAAGTTCTAAAAATATAAATAATTAGTGACATATATTTTTTATTTCCTACTTTATTACACGAATGATTTCAAATGATCCTCCATAAATTTTATAAGCCTGAGCAGTTTCATCCAAGCTTATTTAAAACATCTAGTCTTTTCATTTTTCTTTCTTTATTCCTTTATTCTGACTACACTGTGCTTTAACCTCATTTTTAAAAATATTGAACTCTTTACTTAAGTCAAGTTATTAATCAACTTTCACTCCAGTATCATTCAACAGGGCCCTAATGATTCATAATTGTAATTACTCCCTCATTGGTACCCTCATATGCTCCTGGAGATGGGACCATCAGCCATCGAGCATTCCTGTCTGCTCCTCTTCCAATTCCAGGAAGGATGCTGAGCACTTCTGAGAATTTACCTGAAGGGCACAAATCAGTGCCACTACAAATTTATGCTCTTGAATGCAAAATTAACTCTGTATCCTTTCATGTACTTTAGTACTAGCATAGAATAGGATAGTTGGATATTCTAATATAGGGTTTTAAGTAAAAGTGTGCGATTTGGAGTCAGAAGGGCATCTGGTAGACTTATCTCTTTTATTTAATAATTGGTGCACATGTGGATCTCAGTTTTCAGCTGGGAGTGAAAAATAAAATGTTAGAATGTGGATTAAATAACATAGTAAAGGTTGTTTTTAACACTTAGCATATATTATGTGCATATGTATATATATCTCATTATTTCCCAGTCTCTGTTCAAAAACTTTCTCACTGTTTAAACGTGCTTTACACCATCAGTTCCAAGTTTGCTCTTGTCACTTGAATATACCTAATGCTTTTATGAGAAAATAGAAGGCATTTTAAGGGGACCCTGAGCTTTCTTCCCTTTTGTGTATCTAACCTTTATTTTCTAACCAAATGGATAAATACACACGGTTTTCTCTGACGACCTCCTCGTTTGTGCTCTCCATCCCATGCCTAGCTCATCTTTAGGGAACTGCTCCACGACATCCCTGCTACTTTTCTGGGGGGAGTGGGATGGGGTGGGTTGGATTTCAGTATCTTTTAAACTTGATCAAGTCTATGAAAAGACTATTTTAAAAAATCAACAGTACCAAAACCTGCCTCAAGGCTACATCTCACTAGCTGTTACCTTTACCTCACCTCTTCCTTAATACTCTACCTGGACACCTTTATTTTATTTTCTTTTATACTCTCCTCCTCTACTGCTTTCAACCTTCTGTTCTTACTCCATCAGAATGGCTTAAACCAGTAACACAGGTGATTTTTTTGCTGCTGAACTTGATGGGATTTTTAAATAATACCTACCTTTATTAAAGTTCTCTTGATTTCACATATACTAAATGTCAGGTGCCTTCGTTTTTAGGGAAACCATGGATTCCCCAAACAAGAGCAGATTTTTTCTCTTTTAGACATATTGTTAACTTTGGCAATGCCATCATTTAGCTCACTGTGTATCCATATCAGTCTATTATACAGGGTTAAGAAAGGATTCTTTTAAATACTGTAATACCAGTACCAGAGAACTGAAACCAAGACAGGAAAGGTAGAAAATTGATTCAATAATTAGGGTTCCTGGTGATTATTCTTGTTTTTAAATTTTTATTTTATTTATTTTATTTCTTTGGGGACTCCTTGATTTTTTATTTATTTTTATTTTTAATACAGGTCCTGGGGATTAAAGCCAGGACCTCGTGCATGCTCAGCATGCATTTTACCACTGAGCTATACCCAGTCCGCCATCCACCATACTTCTTAATAGTATAAGAAGTTTAAATTATGTTCCAGTCATACTAAAAAGTAATAAACATGTGGAATGCATTTTAGGGGAACATACCGTTTTAGAAATTAGTACAGGATTGAGAAGTAATCATCAGTTCTCTCTCACCATTGTTGAAACCGGTCTTTTCTGCCTGATCTAGACAATAACGTCATTTAATTGCCATCCCTTACCCTTCTTTGATGTCTTATTTTTAGAAACAGTTTTTCCTGCCTTTAAGTGTTATCTCTAATTGTCAGAAACGTATCTGTCTAATGCAAATTGGAGCAGCCTACAAAGCCGTCTCAAACAGAGTATGTGTCTAATAACCTCGTTTTCTTCTTACTCCTCGCCCACCATGAACATCCTCAGGGCACTCCCGTCTTAAAGCATTTTTGCTTCATCTTTGCCGCTCCAGCTGGTGGAACTCTCTTACCTCTATATCATAGATTGCGTATTTGTTCAAAACATTCCCTTCTGTTTTTTATAGTGCCTGTCGTTTTAGAATTTTACCCTTACTTCTCTGAATATCAGTTCTCTCTCATTGTCCTTTATCTCTGCCTTCTGTACTTGTCATGTGCCATCAAGTGTTCTTAACAAGGAGTAAGGTTAAGAATTCAGACTCTGGAGCGGACTATTAAACTTCTAATCACAGTCCTGCCATTAATTCTGTGGCTTTGGAAAAGTTACTTAAAAATCCCTGTGCCTCAGTTTCCAGATCTTAAAATAGTCCCTAAATGTTTGCTGGTATCAATATTGACTCTACTTCCTTAATTTCATTCAATCCACTTCTCTGTCATCTTCACCCTGAATTAGCTAGTTTTCCATCCTTTTTGTTTTAAATAGTCAATAGTTTCTTATTTATGTATTTATTTGTGTTTATTTTGGTAACACTAGTTTATAGCATGATATATTTTATGTTTACATTACATTTTTACTTCTGTATACACTACAGCGTGCTCACCACCAGATACACTTACTGATCTTCAATCCATTATTTCACTGTAAAAAAAATCCTTCTAAAACACAATACTGTTTATATTACTTTTTACCTTCGAATATCTGAAGACAGGATCCAAAATCATGAAGTTATATAGAGAGAATTTTATATTCTGCTTATACAGAGAGAATTTTCTTTAATCACACAGCTTATGATTGTAGTCAAACTCGGAGTCAGGATGCAAATATAGATAGGACTTCTGAATCAAGAGCCAGTGTTTTTTTGTTTTTAAACCAGTTTGCCTCCATTTATTAAGTCTAATGTGTCTTTAATAGAGCGTCTATAATCTCCTTTTTTGAGAAATTTAAGAAAGATATACTGTATAGCAATAAATTTAACGGGTTTTCTAACCATGTATTTCCTTTTTTTCCCCCTGTAACAAGTTAGTTATTTAAAATAAGTTATTCATAATATATTTTTAATGCTCAACTACAGTAATCCATGTAGACCTACACAACCAATATGCCCTAAGATTAAACTACAATTTACATACTGATGTTTTATGTTCAAGTTCACTGATTACAATTGGCTTTTATTTTTAAATCAACATGAGGCTTAGTCCATATGCCTTTTCAAAATAATCCTATTGCAACCTTTTAAAAATCAATTATTTTAATCGTATGGGATTGAAGGTGGAATAAAGCACATGAATTAGTTGATTATTTGAAATAAAATTGAAGTGATTAAATTGGATCTCTTAATCTAAAAATAACTTTTAATTAAACAACTTGAGGACATCCTATATGATTTTTCATTCTATAAACTAAAAATATTATTTGAAAACACCTTTTTGAGTTTCTATTGGGACACAGCATGAAATTTTTGAGAAGAGAAATATGTAAACCATAAAATTTCATTGGGACTAAATCATAATTGTTTTTATTCTGCTACAATTCATGTAGCTTCCTACTTTTCAAATATTAGGTGGAAAAGAATGTGTATATGTTATTTATAATTGGAATTGAGATGAATTTACCTCCTACTGTTCATTGTCAGTATCTTATCCAAAAGCAGTGGGAAGAAATCTGCCTTCCACTAATATTCAATTTGTGAACATTCATACCCTTATTTCAGCAGGAAGCTCATTCTAGGAACTACAGAAACAGATGCATATCACCAGGCAAAAATAGGTTTACTCATTTTAAGATGCTGTGAGAAGCTGGTATTTTATCAGTTGAGCACATCATCTTCGCCTCAACAGAAAAGTGCATTTCATCGCACAAACACCTTCTGGAAATTTTAGTAAATGAATTGTATCAGATTTGAAAATCTATAATCACTGAGTGAGCTTAAAATTAAACAATGGAAAAAAAAGAAAACCTTATACCTGAAAAACATGATCTTAGAAAGAACTTCACAAGTGATTTAGGTGGGACTATGATATCCAGCTTGCTTGCTTATGGGATTATTCAATATTAGAATTTGGGGAAGTATTGAAGTTAAATATGCTACTGATCTTAATTCTAGCATTAATCACACAAAAATTCTAGTTTGAAATACGGTATACAGAATGTCTTGAGGAGTAAGTAGTAGTATTTTTGCAAACTTTGATATTCCTGATCATAAAAGATGGCAGCTTACACATATGGCTTATGTAGTTCGAAAATCATGTGCAGGTCTGTTCTACTTCCTATTGGTGCCTTCTCTTTTTAGAAGCTACCAGTATGGAAAGAGAACTGGGTTAGGAAATAAGGCAATTCTGAATTCTAGACCTGTGTTTACCACTGACTCACCCTTGTGGGTTTTATTTTTCTCATATTTTGGGTGAATTGTTCAGGCATTAATATCTAAACTATTTTCCCATTTTCAGTTTCCATAAGTGCAGCCATTAATGAATGCTCTGAGTTGGTATTGCATTTCTATTTTTTGATAAAATAGTCACTGAATTTTCAGCACTCAGTAAAGTATAAAATTTCCTGTCAGCTTAAAAATTTTGCCAAACTTTTTCTATGTTATATATAACATTATAGAAATCTTTTGTCTTCTAGTATCAACAATAAGTTATTCAAATAATTACAGTGTTTTAGTTATAGGCTGAAATTTAAATTTAAGTTGTCCTAGGAGATATTTGATTCTAATCCCATAATGCATGAGCCTATGCTAATTTCCATGAATAAATTAAATATTGTACAAACTTTCTTACTTTTTTTTCTGTAAAATGTAACCAGTGATGTGCTATAATGGTCACACTTCATAATTTTCTTCATGCTAAATGTACTTGTTAATTTATTCATTTAAAACCTTTCCATTTTAATAGATTTGTAAGCAAATTCTAGAGAAATAGTTCTAACTAAAGTAATTGGCCATAAAATAAAATTTTAATTAACACTTCAATGGATGACTTCAGTGAAACTCATTTACAAGGATACCGCATGTGTTGAAAACTTTAATGTACTATAAAAACGTAAATATTTTGTATGAGGAGTGATGTAAAGTAAGCTGGGTTCTTTACATGGAACAACACACTATGGGAAGGAACACGTATCTTGATTCACTCTGATCTTCACATTTCTGCCAGCAATGCTGGATAATTCTTGCCAGTTTTTGTGGATCTACTCAAGCTTAGTAATAAGACAAAGCTGGGACGAGGGACGAGAGTAAAACACAATATATGTGGTGCAGCTATCACTCACATTAATTTCATGATATTGAAACCAGTTAGAAGTGAAGTAAGATGCTGAAGTAAGAAGAAGATGGGAGAATTTTTTTAAACATATTTAAACACTTACAGGTATCCCCTTCACATTTTTCCTGAAATGTCTTCTATTTAAAATGTACTCTGTGATGGTTTATTTAATGCCATATAATACATATATATATAACATATTATACAATATATATATGAGAAAAATGTATCTATTGTTTTCTCATGTGTGTTCATGGCATCACATATTAATAAAAAATATTGTTTAGCATGAACTAGACATTTCTCAAAACACTCAGTATAACATTCGTTATGGCCTCAGTCGAGTAATAAATGCAAACTGAAGAAATAGCACAAGGCCTCAACTTCATTCTACTCTCATTGGAATATTGCAGGGGTCCTCCATGGTTCTGATGTTTTGTGACAGAGAAACAGCTAAGATCACTTCTTCATACCTGAAAAGTTTTCTAGGAGAAGATAATTCTAATTTTATATGCCTTATTCTGGTTTATTGAAGATGTGGGAAAGCACAAAGATTACCGTGATGACAAAACCAAAGAAAGTTCTGAAGAAGTCAATTTTAAGGTATCACAAAAATAATTCAAAAATTCTAAACAAAGTAATAGCAAAGAAAATCCAAAAGTGCATTGAATTTCACTTTACCTAAGCCAATTTGTCTCATGTATGCAATGGTTAATATTAGAAAACATTTGTACGTAATATGATAATTACATGTTAAATGTATTATCATATTCATAACATAAAAACAAAGATGGTTAATTTAAACAGTTACCTATCACTGCTGAAACAGAATATAATAATAAAGAAACTGAAAAGTGATTTAAGAAACAATCCTATGTGTATATGTAACTTGATATGCAATAGTGTGCCATCCAAAATCGGTGAAGAAAAGAAGAAATATTCAAACATTGGATGGGACCTATTTTCTCTTTATGTGCTAAATAAAAATATCAGATGACCTCAAGACCAGAACATACAAATAAACCATAAAAAAGCTAGAAAACAAAAAAATTATAAATTCTAAAAGTAAATATAGATGAAAGTGTTTAAACCCTTGAGGAAATGGAAGGCCCTTTTAATAACATTTAAAACATAAAAGCTATAAAAGAAATATTGAAAATGTTTTACTTGTAAAAAACAAGTTTATGTGACGATAAAACCTCACAATTATAAGCAGATGACAATCCAGGAAACAATATTTGAAACTGTAACAAAGGCAAGTGTTTATTATCCAGAACATGCAATAATTTTGACAAATCAAAAAAGAAAATACAATGTATTGCATACATCATATTGCAAATGATTTGAACAGAACATTTTAGAAGAGTAAAAACACCTAGTCAATATAAGTATGAATATATTCTTAGCAGTACTAGTAATCAGGGAGATGCAAAACAGAGTACAGACACAGAGAAAGACAGGGCATGGGGCAAATACCTTTATTAGAATCCATGAGTGGAGTGCTTTGGGATTCCCAGGTTAAGACCAGATCCGTCCATTCAAATCAAAAGAGCGAGGTCTTATTTATAAGGTGTGTTGGGGGAAGGTAGAGGACACTGCTGATTACACGGGCTGTTGGGGAAGTCAGGTCAGGAACTTACATCTGCCCTGACTCTGAGGCTTCTGTCTCAGGCATGCGCTTGCACGAGGACCTAGTGCCAGTTCAGCGTCACTGCAATTCACTTGTCCCAACAGACTGTGTGCTGAAGCAGCAATTCCATGAGTAGCTTAGCTAACCTCTTCACAGCTTAGACAGTATATTACCATTAATTTCTGCTCTTTATACAGTGGCAGCTACCCCTCCTCCATCCCCCAGCGTCCTGTCAGGCAGTGATGCATACTTTCCAGCAGCAACTTGCACGCAGCTTAAGAGAGCCAGGGTGGGCAAAAAGACACTGTCCTCCAAATATCAGGGACCTGTGCTCTGATTGCTAATTTACACGTCTGATTTCAGAGGATCACACAAAATACAGGTGGCTGTTGTTACACTTCCTGCCATTGTTGCAAGCCCTTCCTCCTTGAACTGAAGTACCTTCTGAGATTTAGGAAGTTACTGACCTATTTCCTCCTCCACTTTCATGTTTCCTTTTCTCCCCTATGTGGAAGACAGACATTAGAGATGAGGACATTCAAAAGCAATTGCATTTAAGAGGAAACTGGGAAGTAACCACTCATGCTTAGGGAAAGTCTCAGGCTCAGAAAGGACTAGGGAAGACCTTAAAGTTACACCTCATCTGATCTTCAGCACTTTCTATAGAAACAGTCTATAACAATTAAGAAACAAAAACAATATTAAAAAACAAAAAAGAAAACAAAGAAACAGTAAACCCTGGATAGGAGAAGAATCCGTCTTCCACAGTTACCACACTATTAGATCCAAATACTCAAAGAAATATACCAAAATAAAAATATACACCCCCCCCCCAAAAAAGTCCCAAGGCAGATAAAGAAATAAGAAAGTGTGACCCATTCCAAGGAAAAACTGACAATACTGGCTCACTTCACTTAGAATGACAATCTCCAGATCCATTCACATTGCTGCAAATGGCATTATTTTACTCTTTCTATGGCTGAGTAGTATTCCATTGTACAAATATATCACAGCTTCTTTATCCAGTCATCCGTTGATGGACATTTAAGTTGTTTGCTTGCCTTGACTATTGTAAATAGTGCTGCTATGAACATTGGGGTTCATGTGTATTTTCAAATTAGAGTTCCCTTCAGATGTACGTCCAGGAGTAGGATTGCTGGATCACAGGGTATTTCTAGTGTTTTCAGGAACCCCCATACCGTTTTCCATAGCGGCTGCACCAATCCACATTCCCACCAACAGTGTAGGAGAGATTCCTTTACTTCACATCTCTCTAGCATTTATTGTTTGTGGAAATAGTAGTATTTTTATATATGATGAATCATATATATGATTCACTTGGACTAGAATTATGTTCATTGTAGAAAATGAATCAAAGCAATACTCCTTAACTCTTAGGGTCATGCATTCTTTTTAAGTTTGTTGAAACTTCGGGTTTTGTCTAGAAACAAAAATGCATTTATAATATTTGCAGTTTACTTTTTACCTATTTTACCTAACACTGTTAAAAATTGATCTGTCAGGACTGAATTGTTGCCTCGTATTTATTTTGGATCTCTGTAGGAATTACGTTCTTTTGGTGCTGACTCCTCCTGAGCCACAGGTTATCAAAGTGGAGTCAATTAATTAGTTTATGTCAAATTATTAAGCAAATATATTAATTTACTACACAAGATAATATATTTACTATACTGTTATTATGGAGTTTAAGTAGATTCATAAATGTTTAAGTTAAATTAATTTGTCTCTTTTCTGCTGTAATGATACAATGGCTTAGCAATGGGCCTTGAGTATCTGAGTTCAATCTGGTATCATTTGAGGTCTTCTAAACATATATACAAAAAAGGAGAAAAAAGAGAGAAAGTATTGGTATAATTAGGAAAAAAGCAAAATTAACCTGCAGCTAAAAAAGCTCATAAATTAATTGTCAGGGAATAAGTATTGAAAAATGTAACAAAGTTTTTAAAAAGGTTTTTTATTAAAATATATGTGATAAACTAAAAGAAATCTTACCAACTGGGTATAAATTACAGAACCCTTAGTAATAGAAAGTAAGAAAAGGTCCTAAAATACAAGGAAAAAATTTCAAATTTCACAAAACTCAAAGAAAAGGTACTTAACCTCACTATCACAAAAATGGTAAGTGTGCCTCTTTTGCCGGTACAATTGGTAGTTTTCAAAAGACACAGATTTGACATAGACATAGAATACAAACTTGTAGTTGCCAGGGGGACAGGGTGTGGGAAGGGACTGGGATTTCAAAATGTAGAATAGATAAACAAGATTGTACTGTGTAGCACGGGGAAATATATACAGGATCTTGTGGGGGCTCACAGCGAAAGAGAATGTGACAATGAATGTATGTATGTTCATGTATAACTGAAAAATTGTGCTCTACGCTAGAATTTGACACAACATTGTAAAATGACTATAATTCAATTAAAAAAATGTTTATATATATATATATAAAAAAAAGACACAGATTTGAGGCAAAAAATGGATTTAATGTTATAACCGTCACACACTTGCACTGGATATAAAACTTGATACAAACTCTCTAGAAAAATTTGTTTTAATGCAACAAATAACTATTAGTTTAAGCTGCTTTACAAAGAGACAAAATACTCTGGCTCAGACAACTAAAAAGAGACATAAAACACTGTGGCCGAAACAAAATAGAAATACATATTTTCACATAACAACCTGAAATACACATGGTCATGGCAGGTAATCAGTTCCAATTCATGAGATCATTTAGTGACTGATATTCCTTCCATCATCTCCAAGAATGGGGGGATGGTTGTCACCTGCGTGAATAGCATGGGTTACCACCACATCTGCACAACAGGAAGAGGAAAAGTTTAAAGGATCACACGTCTACTGTGTTAAGGTCAAGATCCAATCAAGGTGATTATGATTTCCACTTATATCCTATTGTCACAAACTTAGGCACAAAACCATAGCCATCTGAAAGTAACATTGGTCAATGAGTTTTCTAGCTGGCTGATGAATTAGCATAACTTTAGTATTAGTGATAATTTCTTGCTTTCAATCAGTGCTATGTGAAATTTACTGCATCCAAAAGGCTTTCCTGGCCATAGGTCTTAAACTTATGGAAATTCCTACTTTATTTAATGTTTCCTATGTTCTTGTCAGCTTTCTGTGTCATCATCCATTCAATGGTAATTAATTTCATGTCATCTGAACACTTACTTTGATCTGTGCAGCTGGGCTAGCAACCATTGTCTGCATAAATAAAAATAATGTAATGGATTTCAAAAAGGTTCTGGGCAACAGAGTACCTGCTTTTGCTTGTAGACAAATCTGCTTTTAGCAGTAGACAAACAATTATTTTTTTCCCTGATATTGAAATTTCAAATTCCGTATTTTCACAAAATCATTATTGCAAGTTGCAGGCAGAGCATTGGTTTTTTTTTAGCAGAACTCTATTTCTTTCCAATTATGCCTGCAAACTGGCATGCTGACTGCTTTCTGTAGAGTTATAGCCTCCATAAGCATGCAGTCTGCTTTCCAAGTTACCACAGGTGGCACTTACATCCAGTTTTTCTAATGACATAGCAAAGATAATAAGTCATCAAGTGTGCATTCACTGTTTCCTTGTTGTCCGATGCCCAAATAGCAAGTTAGTGACGTATATTTTACGTTTTGTTTCAGAAACACTCCACTTTCAAAATTCCACTAATATTTTTTGTATTATGGAAATGAAAGACTAAGCTGCTGTAACAAAGATCCCACAAAATAGAGTTATTTACATAATAGCAATTTAATTATGTTTTCACACAATAGTCCCATGAAAGGCTGGGGGTGGTGGTAGTAAGGTTTGGATCTAGGGCAGAAGACAGCTCCATGATCATTGCAGTCATGCCACGATGCTGCTACTAACTCTGGTTTCACTAAAATTGTTTCCATTATTCAGACAACAGAAATAGACAAAGAGATGGTCCAAGCAATGTAGTTGGTAATATATACAAGAAACAAAATGACAGAAAACAAAGAAATCAAAATAAGTGAATGTGGTCTCAGTAGCAGTGTAACTAATGATAAGACCATTGTTAAAACATGAAATTTATTGTGGAAGCAATATTTATTGGTAATTGTATATTCATATGCCCTCCCATATTTCTTAGCATCTCTGTAGATACATTTGTCTATGGGAATAGTTATAGCCAACAGGAAAGTTAGAAATAATTCTGTTTCATCCCTGGAGAAGCACTTAGGGGACCATTCTTGATGTTATGATTTGCTCAGCTTCTGCCGTGTGGACCATGGAAAATTGACACTGAGATGACAAAGTACCAAAAAAAAAAAAAAATCCATGCAGTCCTGATCAGTCAGTCACCACATAAGTCCTGCTGCAATGCAGAGTCATCAGAAATACATCAAAATTTGCATTAGTCTGATTAAATCTTTGTTGATATTTAAGCACTTTTGGTACCACCACATATTCTTGCATATTCTAATACATGAAGTGGTACAGAAAGTGAGGTATTTGGATATTTTAAAAACTGTGCCACACTGGCTTAATGGGTAAAAAGTACACTATGATGACAGAAATGTAGAAGTGGAGGAGGGTGGGAAGGGATAGACTGGGAGTTCAAAATTTGTAGATATTGACAGGCATATATAGAATAGATAAACAAGATTATACTGTATAGCACAGGGAAGTATATACAAGATCTTGTGGTAGCTCACAAAGAAAAAAATGTGACAATGAATATATGTATGTTTATGTATAACTGAAAAATTGTGCTCTACACTGGAATTTGACACAACATTGTAAAATGACTTTAACTCAATTTTAAAATGTTTAAAAAACAAAGAGACAAATAAATAAACAAATAAATAAAAGAAATGCGGAAGTGGAAATAGAAGCTAAAAATATAGACATTGGTGTTACACAAGGGCTGTCACCTACGAATACTTGGAAGGCAGGTTCTCTGTAATGAATCTGTAGTTTCAGGGAAAGAGATGGAAAATAAGACATTGAGGAGTGTATCCTGCTGACCATCTTTCCCCTTAGCAGTAGAAATTCTGCAGTGGCCCTCTGACCTTGCACCTGAAGCTGAGGACTGGCAAATTTCCTAAGAGAACATAAGAGCCACAGAATGGCAATTAACTGCCGTGGTGTTCACCCCTCGACGGGACATTGACCCTATGAGCTCTCTCTTCCTGACACACAGATATATGTGTCAGTCCTTGAATTTTTAAATTTAAAGCAACCTTACATACTTGAATATTTTAAGAAATGAAGGTAAAGACCTCTCTATTCATATTCCACCTTTCTTTGCAAGATCCTTTCTACTTTATTCCAAATTTTGTTTCATCACTTTTCCCTTTTATATTCTTCTTCCTTCTATAATCTTTGTAAGTAGTTCTGTTTGTAACTGATTCTTAACCTATTAAAGCCAATGCTTAGATAAATTTTTGTCCTTGAATTTTTCCTAACATGAGCAGTTTAACAATTTTAAAAATGTATGTATATATATTAAATATATGTGTTATATATATGAATAATATATATTCTATATAAAATAATATATGTTAAAATATGTTAAATATATATTAAAATATATTAAAATATATTTTATATATTATATATATATATGTAGTCCTTTCAGTGTTCCTTGAAATCAAAATAGAGGTAGATGGGCAACCTTGTACTTTCCTCAATATTCTCGTTACCATTTATCACTATGCATCGTCTCTGTTCACCTTTGAATTCTGATCGGATGTGTACTGATTTGGATAAGACTCACTCCCATTATGGAAGCTTGTCTGCTTCAAAGTCCATGAATTTCATCTTATCCAAAAAAAAGCTTTCCATAAACATTCAGAATAATATTTGACCGATGTATCTGGGCACCATGGCCCAACCAACTTGACACATAAAATTAACTACCACAATTGATAAAGTTGGCTCACTTTCTTATATGAAAATATAAATACAAATGTTCATGCTCTATATTTGTCCTCAATTTGAAGACCAGTCCTGACATGCATTAAAACAAAAGGAAAACAGACAAATAATAATCTTTTGGCCAAACGTAGATAGCAGATATGTTTTGTTTGATCTTACAATTTTGATACAGAGTGTTTCCAGGATGATTAATGATCAGCATATAAAACTAAGAGATTTTAAAGTAGATACTTGGAAAACCTGCTTTTCTTGAAAAGTCAGAAGTGTCACCAGATGGCAGCAATCAACTCCCTGCTTATTTGCCATGTTCCCCATCGCTCCTTAACGACTGTTAATCGCCAGGTCAGGGTTAGTTGCCCCTTATTATCTTGTTATACAGTTTCTTTTCTTATAATCAGTTGATTTAGGTTCCAGGATTATTTCATGGAGGCATTTCAGAACCTTGCATTACTTGGGAAGCATAAAATCTTAAAGATACTAGAATGAATTCATGTTAGAAGAATAAAAGTTTATAATTTCATACTGGATTTTTTGTCATGTTTTTCTGAGATCAAAGAAAGCTCTTTTCATTTGGAAAATTTTTTCTGAATCTACTTGAAATATTTTGTTATTGATATTACTTGCGTCAAATATCTCCAGTTTTTTGACTCCCTGTTTGAGCCCTTAATAGCAGTCAGTATCACCTGGAATGATAAATTAAAAACAAAACGTCAAGCTGCTCTCTGAAGTCAAGGCTCATTTCATAGAGCTGATCACCATGAAAGCAAACAATGAACAATTAAAAAGAGATCCCGTCCGCATAATGTATATCAAGTATTTTAATTGTCTTCATTAGGGATGCATGAAAAAGCCAAGCTGTGTTTTGGTTGTGGAAAGTAATGATCCCAGATAAAAATATGTCAACATGAGAGAAAAATAGCACACGAAACTATTTCTGATTTGTCACCTGGAATTAGAAGCACCTTTCAGTGACATAAAATTGTCAGACCTTTGAATCAGTTATTAAATGTGCAGATGATTAAAGTACAGGCTGGTCAAAGAAATCCAATTAACAGTGTAAATTATTCTCAGAAGTGAGCTGCTACTCTGCACAAATTGTGAGCAACCTAAAATGCTTCATGCCAAGAGAAGTCTCGATGAAAAGGAAACTGCAGGCAGTAGGCACTAAAATACAAAGCATTTCCATTAGGGCTATATGTTTCAAAACCGGATAATACCTTTTACATTGGATTTTTCAACCTCCACACTATTGGCATTTTGGTCCAGATAATTTTTTTTTTTTGAGAAGTTGCCCGATTCATTGTAGGATTTACTAGCACTGCCAACCTTACCCAAATTGATACCAGTAGCAACTCTCTAGATGTGACACCCAAAAACATCTCTAGATAGGGTCAATATCCCCCATAGGGCAACGTGATCTCCAGTTGAGAAACATCACTTAATGTTATATCTTCTTGAAACTCCAGCTTCCAGAACAAAAATATTTCTACTGTCTAGGCCACACGGACTGTGGTTCTTTGTCGTGGCAGCCCTAGCCAGCCATTACACTCATACACGGCCTAAGTCCTGCCGGAGACCGTGCTGAACTGCTCTTGGTCACACAGATATCGTGGGAACTCAGGGAACCTCCGTGTTTTTTTTAGATACGAGAGTTGTTTAAAAATTTGCCTCTGTAGAGTTTGGAGATGAAGCTGTTAAAATATTATGCAACGGAACACCAGGGATCCCACACGACCCACCAGGTTGTCCTTCCATCAGTGCCCCTGCGATAGCCAGTGTATAATTCTCTCTGCAAATGGAGCACTGCTTTGGTAGGATTTATGGTTTCTGAACAGCATTTTGTATATTGATTGATTGTTTGACCAGGTGTTCTGCAGTATTTTATTTGTTTCCATAGGCAGATTTAACCACATTGGTAGCTATTCGCCATTGTTCAACTTAGCACCTTAAGAGTTGAATATAGTCTTTGATATATGACTCCTTTGAGGAGCAATTTGTAAAGTATTGTGTCTTAACTTTCACAAACTTTCTAAAAGAAAAATGTTACTCTTGATATACTGAATTACTTTGGGGAAATAATAAAAGTGATATGTGAGGAATGACATCACGAGTCACCCTTTTACCTTAACTGAGAATTCTGAGAAATATTCTGGATCAAGATTCTAATAAAATCTGTTCAATGTACATTCATCAATTATACAAAGTTGTTTCTTTGGCATTGTCCCCTGCAGAGGTTTACACACATTCCTGTATTTTGAGTCAAAATGATGCTAGCTCAAAAATAAAACTAATTTTGAGAGTAACTGTGTGGCTGGAAAAAGACAGCGCTAAGACTGGCCACTGTAGCTGTTGTCTGATTTATATTTGATCCCTCTGGTTAGAGAGCACACAGATGCTTGAAGGAATTCTTGAGCAGAATTACTTAACTTTATCACACAATTGAATAAATCTCTCTTTGTCTCCTTTTTTTTGTTTGTTTTTTAGCCTTTACAGATTTGATGAAAGTAAAATAAAAATAAAGCATTTTGACTTGTAAAATCTTAAAGCAAAAAATAAAGTTAACTACAAACTTTTTAAATATATGTACTTTTCAGCCTCCACCAAGTCTTACAATACAGCTGTTAAAATAGGTGACACACATCTGGGGAAATTAAATGGATAGAAACATCACCGTTGCAAAAAAGAAAGGACATGTTTCACTTATTTATGGGAAATCGAGCTTTAGAGGTGGCTTGAAGTCACTAAATAGCCACTAATGTAACCCTGAGACAAGAGATTTGGAACTTGCAGGATGGGAAAGCAACCGTCAAGAGTTTTATACTGTTCTCTTTCTGTCTGCTTTTTCTGACAGAAATGTCCATTTTACAACTCTGCGTGAAAATCCATTGTTTGACTAGTTTTCTAAATCTCAAACATTTTAATTATGATTAAAATGGTTCTAAATCACCCTCAAGTGATATTTTTAACTAGTGGAATATTTCTTGTCTAGTTTTAAAGAATTACAAGAAAGTTTTTTTTTTTTTGCTTATAAAAATTATTCCTCAGGGTTCTCATTTACCAAAAGCATTTATTTTCTTCCATTGTTTATTGGACCTTAAATGTAGGTTTAGAGCGATAACAGAGTGGACATATTAAATAGTTCACTCTTGGAAGTGATCCTAGATTTAGGGACTGAGTTTCCCTGGGTGCCATGCTCTGCAGTCTGTATCTTAACCATACAACCATAACCATCCATTACACGCTATTTAGCAATAATTGAGAATGCTATTAATCTAAAGTTAGATCTACAGTGTTTCTCATTAAAAATGTATGTCTCTAATTGTATAGAAATAACATTTCCAATATATACTTTCACTTAGTGGGTCACTATGTAATTTGAAGCAGGATAAAATCCTTGACATTTCACTTTCTTTCATTCTCCATTTGAATTAATCACCAATTCCTGGCATTTCCACCCATCTCTCTAAACAATTCCCTAGTACCAACTCACTGCTGGTGACAACTATCCGTCACCTGACCTTAGCTTAAAGACCTCTAACTGGTATACAAGCACGCACTGTCCTGACTCAAGTCTCTTTGCTATATATTGATCACCTCTCAGCTTTAAAGTGCTTAAATGATCTTTTTAGTGCTTCCAACACTGTTTCCTTTAGCACGACTTTCGAAGCTCCATGCCCAGACCACTGCTTATATATCACGTCACACCACACTTCTGCTCCTAAGGCTCTGTACCTTCTAGTGACACGAGCCTTTCTGCTCTTTAACTGATTATGGTCCTTCCTGTCCAGGACACCTGCACATGCTGTTTCCTCTTCCCACATGGCTCTTGGTTTAGGAGGCTTTTCGGTTCTCTGGCACTGATACCGCAGTAGATCAGACACAAATACATGGGCTTATTTCCTACGTTTCCTCTCCATCCAAGCCAAGAGTTACCACATTTGTGTTCTTCGATGACTGTAAAGTTAAAGTGAAATAATAGTCTCAATTAAATGGCGAATTAGACTAGTAGTTTCTTTCTAGGACACCACGCTCCCCAAAGTTTATCCTTCAAAGATCTCTGCAGTAAATCCATAAAAAAAAATTCAGATAATTTTAACTTTCTACCTAGAATCAGAGACCCCAGCTAACACTTACTGACTTTACAGCTCAAGAGAATTCCTAGTAATTCCTGGTTATAAAGTCACCACCCAAAGTTTCTCCCTTTTTTGAGTAACTCTTAGTAGGAACAATTATTCTCATCCTAATAAAGCTACTTAGAGTTGTCCATGCATGTAGCGATATGCAGGGCATTGGACCTTGACAGAAATGATTTTACGAAAAATAAAAATAATGTATCCAACATCATTTCAAATTATTTTGTATATATGTACGGTTTAGTTTAAGTTTAGATATAATGGCAGGTAATTGTACATCTCTTTCTCCCTCTTATATGTATATTCTAGCTGTACTTCTCTCATCTTACTAATTTGAGGGTGTGATCTTAAAATAGAATAGCTATCTGTTTGGATAACGTTAATAATCCCTTTGAGCTTGTGCTTCACCACAGGAAACACAGATGGGCAATCTTGTGTCAGCAGCACAAATGTAAGCTCTGTAGTCCAAAGCTACTGTTTCATGGTTGTTTATTTACTGCAATTCTTTTTTCCAAAAATTCAAAGCTCTAAAGAATTTTTTGGTTCCCAGGATAAATATGATGATGACTGTAGGCTGGCAGCGACTAGCAGACGCCAACAATTCCAAACTCATATGTTTCTCTTTGTTACATTTTGGAATAAGGAAAAAAGTGCAGACATATTGACTTTGTTCATTTTTATTAGATGTGACAAAAATGTGTACATAGCTGTGATTGCTGCATGCTATGAAAGCCATAAAAACACCATACTGATGATGTGAAATAATATAACACATTTCAAAATAAGAAAATTACATTCAAAATATACAAAACTCAAAATTACTTTTGATATTTTTAAAGATTTATTTTTCACCCATGTCAGTGTTTTCTTTGTTTTTAATTTTTAAAATACCTATTCATTTGATAATTTGTGTGAATTTTTTAAATTAATTACTTCTAAGCTTAAGTATTCTCCAAGTATTACTCTTTTCTATCTTAATTATAGTCACTGTTCCGTTCTCCTAGTCAACTCTTGTATCCTATCTGTCTCTCTTTTCCTTAAATTTGAACATCTCCTCCTTCATAACCACTTTCAGCTTGTTTCTGTTTATTTGAGAAAAGAGAAATGATTAAAAGCGATCCTTCTCGTGCTCTTGCCACCTCGTTGACCATCCTAGAAGCAGCCGTGTTTATACTCTTGTTCTTCTGCATGTGTTTAAGGAGGAATCATTAAGACCAACCACTCCACTTGTTGGGATTGCAGTAGATTTCATTTCTCTTTGTTTATGTCAAGACAATTCCAGCAATTTTTCTCATCTACCTGTCTTTTCAGTAAATCCCCTTAAAATATGAGTATGTCTGCATATACGGTTTCAATCCTTCTCCTCCATTTTTCTGCTCAATCTAGTGAAATCCAGCTTTCATCAAAAAATTGATAGGTGTACCAAATAAACTCTATTTATATAAAGAAAATAGATTTTTTTCAGGGTTACCCCTCTCCTCCAAGCTGCCGTTTCCAGGGGCTAATGCTGTCTAAATCGTACTTGATCTAGCTGCAATGCTCCTTCCTTAGAGAAGCGTCTTCTCCCTGCCCTCCGCTGTTTCTTAGCTCTTATTACCTGGATGTTCCGAGTGTCCACTCTCCCCTGCTCTGGTTTCTCTCAGTCTCATCACCTGGAAGAGTCTGACTGACCCAGGGCGGCTTCTCTAAGTATCAGTGCTTTCTCTAACAGCGATTTGTGCTATCTCATGGGCTTAAAAGCCATCCATATGCTGATTTCTTCATTAAAATTCTAACTCCAGTATAGAATACCCTCGTAACATCTCCACCTGCATTTGTCTCAAACGAACAAGTCCTAAATCAAACTCCTGGGCTCCAACCCCCCAGATAGCCTCCCCTACAGCACTGTCAGCTGGGGACAGGTTAGCGCAGGCTACAGTCCAAGAGACATTCGTGATTTCTCTGGACCACTCACATCCGCAGCTCATGGCAGTGCCATCAGTTCTACCTTCAAGGTGTGTGCAGACAACGTCACGTCTTTCTGTGCAACCTCGTCCCGGCCACTGTTATCTGTCAGTCTAGATTATTGCAATCACCTCCTGACTGATCTCTCTTGCTTTGGCCTTTTGCTTTCTATAGTTTACTCTGCACACGATGGCCGTTGTGAACTTTCTAAAACCTCTTAAACTGTGACATTGCTTTCTTCAAAATCCTGCATTAGTGACCCAGGTCGCTCAGAGAAAATAATATATTCAAGAGCAAAACTGACCCCTGCTTGGCCTGCCTTCACTGAAGCCTTATTTAACATCCACTTGTTTCTCCAACAATAAACTGCTACGTAGATTGAGTATATCTGACCCCCTGAGACACTTCAGAGAGTGACTTACCTTGTGAGAATCAACTCTATACTGTAGAGTTCGGAGATAAACCAGGGAAGGCGCTATGGTCCTCATCACCAACACGTGACCCATTAGGATGCTGCATTTTGTTTCTGCTTTGTCTACAATTCTTTATTCTTTCTTTATCTATCAAACCTATTTTCCTCCTCAAAATATCAGTTCCATATTTATTCCTTAGTTGAAGGATTACAGTTGTTCCAGTTTCACAAAGTTATGCAATTATAGTGCAAAACCCATTTACTTACCAGTAATTGGAGTACAGCCATCACTGTGGGAATAAAAGCAAGACTTATGGTTCAGAGTAAGAAGCACAATCATATCACACAGCTTGTGTGAAAAGGGTAGAATGTGACTTGGCCCCGGTGACACTCTCCGCTTCAATGTAGAATTTTAATTGCAGTTTGTCTTTGCCATAAAAGAGCATGTTCTGAACACTTTTGAATAGAACTAATTCTGGAACCAAATTAAGTCTCCCACATTATGATTTAAGTTGATATAGGTGAGGTTTCATGCCAGAACAAGGCAATCTAAAGGTAATACTGTATAGGTGTGTAGTACGTGTAGCTACTGATATCACAGGCAATATTGAAATCAATTCAATTTCATTGTGAAGCTTTCCTGCTGTAATTTATGACAACAGCAAACAATGCAAATAATGTATTGTCTGACCTATTTTATCTTCTTACAGCCTCATACTTCTTTTTAATGATGGGACATGTTTCTCTGCTGGTTAATGTCACTACCACTGTCCCAGATCTAACAGTCCCAAATTGGAATTAATTATTTTTCTTAAGAATGGGCAATTGCCTATAACTTGTATCTCCAACAAAAAGCCATTTCTTGTTCGTGGTGAACACTATATTCAAAGACCAGCATTTTTGTGCTAGCCATTCACTCAAATATACCTAACTCTAAAATTCACACAGATAGATAACAAACCAAATTCTTTACAATTTTCTCCTTAAAAATTTCTCCTAAAGATTAGTTTCTAAGAATAAGCTAGTTATCAGTCTCTATGCAGTTTACCTACCAACTCTGACATCACTTTCCTACCTGTCAAAGTCTTAGATCTATATCTTCATTTCCATTTCCCTAACCTCTAAGGCAATTCAGATTCACATATTTAAACACGTCAACTATTGCAATCACTCCCTTAGCGCTGGCGACAGTTCTCTGTATATGAGCTATCTGACTTATTTCCATAATTCTTTGTAAGCATTTTGAGGTCAACCTCCTAGTTAAGAATCCATTTTTTCATTCTAGGACCTACGATGCTTCGAGCCTGTTAAGAACCCCTGACAGCTTTGTCAGACTGATGTCAGTCATTTCAAAGACCAGCTCCTAATGGCAGGCCATTCCCTACTTCCTTCTTCAACCTAAATGGCCGGCCAGCTTGTCTCTGCCTACACACGTACTGATCTCTTCTTATGTCTGGCTTATGTTCACAGCTGCACTTCCACTCCAGGTGACTGTAGGGCAATTGGTGTTGTTGGAAATAATTCCTGGCTTCACAGTCTAAAGAAGTGCATCTTAGGTCTATTGATTCCTTTTTCATGACATAAAAATCATCTACATCCCATTGTCTTTCCAGAAAGATTTCTTAATAATAAACTCCTTCATAAAATACCACTCTTTCCACTCTCTCTTCATTTTTATCTTGGCTGGAAATTTTTCATTACATAAAATGCTATTTACTAGAACTGCATAAAACATTCCAGAGGATGAGAAATAATAATTTTTAAGAAAGAATTAGAACCAATTTATTCTGAATTGTTACACATGCAAATGAACTTTTAATGTGTCATTGTGTTCAAATGTATGTATATTACACACACAAGTTGGTTTCCAAATTATACTAATTATCTTTGTTTCAAGTGAAATGAAGTTGAAAATGAGAGTTTAAAGGGGAAGGAAATATCTCAAATGCTTACTCTGATTAACTGAACGATATCTTTGCATACATGGAATCAAAATAATGACCAATTTAATAAATTAACAAGCAGTCATCTGATACGAGGCAATTCATTGAAAGCGTTTGCTTATCATCATGTAACCATTCTAATTGCCAGATTATTTAACTGAGTAGGGCTTATAGAAATAGTCACAACAGATTTACTTATAATCAAACACACTTGTATATTTCAACTGTTTTGACAGTCGGACTTCAGTTTTATGAATATTTGAGTATTCCCCAAATATGTACTTTACATTTTCTCTGAACATTACCTCTTGTCTTTTCCAAGTTCATTTGAAGGATAATTTATAAATTCAAGTTAGTTTTCCTTTTAACAATAGGATTGTTAAACATACTACAAATAATTAAGTGCCAAATATTGGTCGGCACAATTAGTTTTTTCTTATCTCCCCTCTGTTTTGTCACACCTTAGTTTTGCCCTTTGTCACACCTTAGAAATCAATCAATTGTAACAATAAAGTACATATAATTGTTATAGTTTTTCTTATAGATTAAGGTTTTACTTTTAGACAAAGTGTTATGGTCGATCTGTATTATTTGTATATAGAAAGAAAAGTACCTCAAACACAAAAATAACAACAACAGAGGCTTGGAAAATAATTCTTATTTTTTAAAATAAAAAAATTGTATAAATATTAGGCGTTAAATTATATCTACAAGATAGTTGGATATGGTTGTGGTGACTGGCTGCCCTTTATACTGACCTCTAAAATGATATAAAATATCCTGAGATTCCTGAGCTCATCCAACTTTATGGACGATTACAAATACATTAATTTGATAAAATCTGCCTACCTATATCTTCTATTCCCCAAATGTGCTAATTCCCCAGCAGACAGATAGCACTGTTTTTCATTATAATTCTTTAATTCTACACAATATACCACTAGAAATAGAGGGGAAGTAACTGTACTGAAAGAGAAGTAACTCATCCTAACTGATTATATGAGCCCAATAAAATATAGATATCAAAATCTGGAAACATATTATACAAAAAGAAAACTACAAACCCAAGTATTCATGAATATATGAATAGATATAAATAGGTATCGATATAAAAGAAAATATTAGTAAATTAAATCTGGCCATATACAACAGAGGGCAATAAGTCATAACCAACTTGAGTTTATCCTAGAATAAAAATACGTTTTAAGGTTTAAGAAGCAGTTCATATCTCTTACATTTACAGATGAAAAACATGTGGTCATCTTGATAGATGTAGAAAAAGCAATTAAATAAATTAAGATAACTTTGAATGAAATGTTAACAACATTCAACAAATTGGAAATAGAAAATAGAAGGCATGTTTGTGAATAAACGGTATCTTAAAAAATACTATTAAATTTATATTTAAAGGTCCAAGATCAGGAACAAAGCTAGATATCCATTCTCACCCTTTTATTCATTGTTATACCACTACACACACACACAGATTGCTGTATTTTGTTGAGTCTTGGAGCAATAGAACCTCTCTTTCACCACTGATGGGAATATAAACTGGTACAACTATTTTGTAAAATGATTACATAGAAATATTTTTTAGGGATTAAGAAAATGATTTTAAAATATATTTGGCAATAGAATGAATAGCTCATGGTCACCTGAAGATAAACATTTATTATTTTTAGTCTGTTCTGTGTTGAAGTATGATTTTTGACAAAAATACCAAGGTAATTGAAGGGGAAAGGGATAATCAGTAAGTATGGATAAAATGCAGATCAATGAATCAGAACAGACTGGAAAGGAAGTAACAGGATTTCTCTCTTTCGGCTGATATTGGCTAACTTTTTAAAAAAATCTGTTTTGTTTTCTATATTTTGCATGCTTTCTCGCAAGCAGTATGGATTACATGTTTTGAAGAGCGTTTTCCTGGTTAAGTTTCTAAGGAAAAAATAAAAAAATAGATTTCAGGTTCACTGCCAATCTTTCTTTCTCAAACTGATAGATGCTTAGAAGTTTTTGGTGGAAAACAGATACTGGGATATTCTTTGTCTTCTTCTTGATCATCCACAACCTTGAATTTATTCCTACAAACACAGCAGCGTACTTGAATATAATGATCAAAGTGTTTTTTTTCTCTTCAGAGCATATATTGGAGATCAGTTTCATCATAGACTTCATATTAAATAATATTAGAATCATAGAAAGTATAAGGGTACTTAGTCAACAGAGAGTAAAAAGAAAATCTTCATTCTATATCCACTTTTGATTAAGAAACTTGTTAAATAAAACTACTCAGAAAATGACTGGCTTTGATATTTGGCTTTGATATCACGAGGAAATACGTTGTCAGAAATGATCATCGGAGATCAGCTTGTTGGCTTCCTATGGATTTACTTATCCCATGTAGCTCCTGTGTTTTACTGGCAAAACTTCTTATCTCTGTCAAAATTCATGTAACAAGAGAATTTATGTTGGACAAACAGTATATGTTCTCCAGACTTTATAATTCTGCATTTTCTTCAAAAGGCAATAAAGCATTAAAGTAAAATATGCAAAAGTACCCATTGTCCTCCACCTCGATAGCATCCCCTATCAACAATGTGGTTGTACTTCCTGAGATGCAAATCCCAGATGTTATTAAATACAGCAAGCCACATTTCTGACTTGGTTAAGAGAAATCTGAATTGTTAAGATCTTGCAAAAACATAGTATGGTTAATATCCTTGAATGAGAAATACAGAGCATAATGAATGAGAGTGTAATGTAACTGAGGGAAACCACATTAGGAATGCATTGTACCAACACTGGCATTGGGACATTCACTGAAGAACAAACCTCAGTCATGCGTTCACATCTCATGTTTCTTTTTTTCACTTTTCCCCCCTGTTTTTTGACATTACATTTCTGGAAAAAAAAACTAAAAGTTTCTACTGTTTTTGAATTAATTTGGAAATTTCTTAATACTAAAACTATTCTTAAATGATAAGTTATCTGGTCTGAACATTTATTTTCAAAACGTAAAATGCATCTATTTGTAATAAGTTAGAAAATTCATTCATTGAGAGTGGTGACAGTATCTAAAATGGAGGAGCTGGGTGAGAAGCAAAGGTGATCTTCATTATTTCTTGCTCACATTTTTCTTGTCTGTTTCTTTCCAAGGGATGTGTTACACAGCAGCTCACAGAGGAAAACTCTGGTAATTTTCCCTGTCCTGTACCAGGTGAGGTGATTTCTTTGTAGTGGCACAATGTCTGACATATACTAAAAACATTAATGCAAATATTAATTTATTTTCTCATCACTCCATTCAGTTCCCTCTCAAGAACGTGGAATACAGTGTTGTTTTTTCTTTGTATGCACAAAATACAATGAATTGGACATGTCCATATGCAAATATTACTAGATTTTTTTTTGTATGGGGCTGCAACTCTTCGGGTAATACTAAGCCCTTTTCCCAAGCACCTTTGGAAATACACCATGGGGGAAATAATTTTGCTTTTGTGAACACTGTTTAATCATTGTCATATGAGTTTTAACAGAAAAATAGATTTAAAAAGTAAAAATGCTTTTAACAAAAGATCAGATTTTGAAAACTAAGAAAAGGATTTCAATTCTTCTGAAAATGAGTAGTATTTTTAGAAAATTATAGTTACTTTTGTATTATTATTACATCACTGGAACTAGAGTTGAGTAATAGATTTGCATGCTAAAGTGGTAAGCTCTTGGCTGTGGTTTCCAGCGCTTTGCCTGTGATGAGGTATTTTATGTACAAGTTTGTTCGCACAGTCCAATGCCTGTCATTTGACTATTGTGAAATTTCCTAGCTCTGGGTAGACATGAGAGATGGGGCTTCCTTCTGTTGTGCTGTTAGTTGAAGAGCCATTGTGAAGCAGGAGCAAACCCCTGCTCAGGGAGTTGTGCCCTACTGGGGTCAAAGTCAAATGTCCTTCCAAGTAAGAACAAAGAGAAACTGAAGGCTGGAAACAAACATAAAACGCAGAATGAGAACAGCTTAAGGATGAATATATTTGAAACAAAACTTGGGATAAAAATGTTCCTAAGTCAAAGAAGAATGGCCCCAGAAATTATTTTTCTGTACGGATGTGTGCTAAAATTCTAAGACTAACTGAGGAACATCCATGAACCGGTCATCTCCTGCTTTATTAGTGACCCCACATTAAGTCGACTTTGACGTAGCAATGACAACTTCTTTAATCTTCCTTAGCGCTGCTCCACTTTCCGTCTCCCCTTCAGGGCCCCCACAATCCCCAGAAGTAAAAATCCTGAATAAATGAAATTGATGTCTTCCTAGATATATTAAAATACAGTTCTCAGAAGCTGCACTGCCAGAATAACTGGGTGGGAACCTCCTTCCCAGAGCATCCCACTCGAGAAGGATCATCATCCACACCAAAGGCTGGTACACGAGACATGTCATTTACAACTATGACCAGTGATTTTATTTAATGTCTGGGAGAATTCTTGGTCAGAAGAACTAGAAACCGACATTAGGTATCTGAGGCAAGATAATATAATTTATTAAAAGGATATTGAGACATCCTAGAATTTATCAGGAGTAATGGGGCCAATCTTACAAGTCAGATGTCTGTAGTTCTGAAACTCAAAAATCACAGCAGCTTTATTTTTAACCATTTTATTTTAAACTGAAGTACAGTTAATGTACAGTGTAGTGTTAGTCTCAGGTGTACAGTGAAGTGATTCAGTCATACACACACACACACACACACACACACATATATATATACACATACACATTCTTTTTCAGATTATTTTCCATTGTAGGTTATTACAAGATACTGAATATAGGTCCCTGTGCTATACAGTAGATCCTTGTCGTTTGTCTACTTTATATATAGTAATGTGTATCTGTTAAAATTAAGAGTTTGTGATTAACACAGCAACTTCTAAGTGGGACCAGATGGCTGAAAATGCTCCCCACACTGTTATAGGACATTGCTGCCACGTGACATCACTGTCAGTGCCGCTGAACACTCATTCAGTTAGTGAAAGGGAAGGGTAACTGGTTGCTCTTTAAAGTACTTACAGGTTTAATATGGTATAACTGAAATTCCAAAAACTGCACGTATTTAGTGTATACAACTTGATGAGTTTAGCATACGCATCCACCCACGATATTGTCACCAGAGTCACGGTACTGAAAGTAGTCATCGCCTCTAAAAGTCCCCTTGTACCTCTTTATGGTTTGTTTGTTTTGTGGTAAGGCCACATAACATAAGATCTACCCTGTTAACACAATTTTAGGTGTACAATGGAATGTTGTTAATTATAGTTATGGTGTCCTAGAGTTGACTTCTGAAACTTCCTCACCTCGTACAATTGTAATTCTGTACTCACTGAAAAACAACTTCCCATCTCCCCCGCCCCCATCCCTTAGCAGCCACCATTCTGTTCTATATGTTTGATTATTTTGAGTAACTGGTTCTTTAATTTTTGCATCACTCATTTCAGATGCATAGCTCATGGCTCTTAAACCCCGTTTTATACTGAGAAAACTGGGATCACCAGAAGTAAAGGCACTTTCTAAATTTAAACAGCCAGAAGTCTGAGAGCAAGGACTCAAAGACAAGATTCTGGTTCCAAACTCTATTTTCCTAAAACTACATGTTAAGTATTATACATTATACATTAAATGTTTGTTTATCAGTAAAAAATATTTCCAATATGATTAGGGTGCAAGAAGTAGCAGTTTAGCAAGTAATTCAAGTAGTGACAAATGTAAATCTTGAAAATACTAGATTTTCCTTGGTCACTTAGTAGGTCAAAGTTGGAATAACAATTTTAAAAACTATAACTTTGAAATAAATTAGCAGCATAGTTGCTAAGATATTTTACAATAATCCACCAATAATAGTTTAAAAAATATTTGTTTGAGAAGATCACCATGACAAAATCAACTTGTTTTACTTTTCATAATTTATTTTTGATATGCATTATAAGAGTATAATATTAACATGCAAGATAATTCAAGCAACCTGACTAATCTCCTTAACAAAATCTAATCTAATCTAATGACTAATCTCCTAGTCATTTTCCAATCCACATGATTGTAACTGGTTCTTTGTTTTTTTGGTTTTTTTTTTTTTTGGCTTAATTAATTATTTCTCAGCTGTATATAAAAATTATATTAAGTAACAATATCAAGTGACAAATAATTACACCTCTTTTTCCTGTTTATCTGATGTCTCTTTTTACTATTTTAAAACATTTTTGATAATTTGATTTGTTTTATCCCATTATATTATATATGCATACAGCTGTTTAGAGGATTTATTTCTCATTTTGCCATTTTGACTGTAATGTTTGATCAGAGTTTCACTCTATTAACTTTATGTCGATCACCATTATCCTATTAATGTGGTTCCTTGTCATTGCTGTAATAAATGGCTCCAAATTAGTGTTAAAACAAATTTCTGTGTTAAAACAACACAAATTAATTTTCTTACATTCCTGGAGATTAGAAGTCTGAAATGGATTTCATTTGCCTAAAATCAAAGTGTTGGCAGGACTCTTTTCCTGCTGGAGGCTCTTGTGGTGAATTTTATTTCTTTGTCTTTTCCATCTTCTGAGGACTCCTTTCATGAGCTTGGCTCACAGCCCCCTCCTCCATCTTCAAAGCCTAGAACAAACTGCTGCATCTTTCTTGTACTGCATGATCCTGGTACTCCTATTCTGTGATTAAATCTCCCTATACCTCTCTCTTATAAGGACTCTTAAAAGACTCTTATCCTGGATAATTCAGGATAATCTTCCATCTCATGATATTTAACAATATTTACAAAGTCCCTTTGACTTTGTAAGTTAACATATTCATAGGTTCCAGGAATTCAGACACTGACATTTTGGTGGGCAATTATTCAGGCTATCACATATGGTTACATAGTTGAGTTTTTGTTTATTTTTTTGTCATATGATAAACCAACCTTGCATTCTTGGGAAAACACCACTTGGTGGTGATGTAGTATGCTTCTTGCATATTGCTGAATTTGAAATGCTATAAAATCAAATTAAGCACATTTGCATCTATGTTCATGAAGAATATTAGTCTATAGATTCTTTTATTTTAATGACTCTGGCTTTATTATCAGGATAATGCTCTCCTTGTCAAACGAGGCAGGAAATACTCTATCCTCTTCTAATTTCTGGAATAATTTATGTAGAGTAGGTTTTATTTCTTTATATATGTATGTATATTTGAGAGCATTCAACCCTATATAAAAAGTATAATACAACAATGACCAAGTATGATTGGAATGCAGAATTCATTAAATATTCAAAATTAAGTCTATCAATGAAATTCCCTTTATTAGACAGAAAAAAATCTGTATCTCCATGGAGGCACTAAAATCACTTAGAAAATTCATGATAAAACACCAAATCATAATAATTAAAAAATCCCAACAAATTAGAAATGAAGCATTTTCAACAGGGGTTGAAACATATTGTTGTATAGCACACAATGGAATATATCTGCTGCTCACAACAATTGATTATTCTCAGAATCATTATATTGAAAGTAATATAAGAGACTGACATACGAAGAATTCTATTTATGTGGAGTTGTTGTGTAAGCAAGATCTGATAGAAAAAACAACAGCTTTTGCCTCTGGATTATAGAGACTAACTTGAAGGTAGTCAGAGGAAACTTTCTGAGGGACGGGACACGTTCCATGCCTTGATTTTATTTTTGGTAGTAGCTTTGTGGAAACATGTCAAAACATCAAATTTTATACTTACAGTCTTTTCCTTTCACTGTACATAATTTACCTGAATAAAAACTATAAGTACATAAACAAGAGTTAACAAATAAAAAATAACACCAACTATCTGTGAGAAATGGTCTCCAGTTTATCAGCATGTTGGGAAGTAAATGTGATTAAATTTTGAACTCTTTTTGTAGCATGAGTTAATATTTCTTGTGTGTACACATTTATTGCACGTGCATTTATATGTGAAATGCTTAAATGTAATTACAAAATGAAATACATCGTTTTTCTATAGATCACCAATAGCTCTTTTTATTATAGAACTATTAAGGAAGGAGAAGAGATCTAGTAAAAACATCTTGTTCCTACTTTGCCAAACTTTACAGCTTTGCTATAAATAGGTTTCAGCAGAAACACCTACTGCTTATCAAAGTTTGAGCCAAGAAAATCAGAAACATACTTAAAAAAAAATCCAACTGAAAGTTTGTGATAGAAAGCTTTTCTTTCATCATTTTTTCAATATTCTTTTAATTTACCCAATTCCTCTCTTTACCAAAGGTCTCTGTATTTTGGGAAAAATCCCTAGCATTCAGTTCCCTCAAACTTTACTTTTTATTCTCTTGACTTCATACCTCAACTAAATCTTTAAAAAAAAATTTTAACTGTAGTGTCAATTAACCTTACAGTATATTACAATGAACCTACTGTAGCCCTTAATTAAATTGTACTAAAAGTGTACTTTCTATACTTAGATATTTCCCTGTTTCTATTCAACTATTTTTCTATAGTTGTTAATTTGTTGAAGGAGAACATAGTTGTGCTTATGATTCACCTTACCTAGGTGTTAGTTTTTTATTCATGAGATTTTATATGGGTTAATGACAAATGATTGAACATGTTCTACCTAATAATGTAAAATGGAATAAATATTACAGAAGATGCAAACTCATTATTGTCCACACAATTTTACCAATTAGAAACTTGAAAATAGCATAAGCATCTTTCTCTCCAGTCCCTGAATCCAGTTATCCAGAAAGATTGCTTAATTCTATGTCTTAAATCTTTCTGATGTTTATCATATCATTTAAATACACTTCAAATCCAATTATCTATTTCTTTGTACTTACTTCCTTCTGATGAAACCCCCAGTTTTTATATCTCCTCTCAGAGCCTTCCTCTATACAATAAATATCACTATATCCTTAAAATCTTCAGTGATTGTTTCTTATTTTTCTTTTCTTCGCTTAATCACTTTCCTACTAAGTTGTTGAAATGATAATTAGGAACTTATAATCTTGTAGAGCTAGAACAGACTGCAACATGATTTATTGTTATAATAACAGCAAGTATGGAAATAGTTTGCTGGTAATTAACAGATGTTGATAACATATATGAAGGTCTAACAAGTCAGGTTCTTGTAGGCAAAATTGTTTGTTACTGCAAGAGTGTCAGACTGATAACCTGTTAATTTAAGAAAGGAAATGAATTCCACGTGATTTGTGTGCCACGCAAAAAGTTTAAAAATACAATTTACATATGGCTGGCTTTGTCTGAAAAACTTCAAACACAGAACTTAAAACTATATGTGTATATAATTGACAGTGTTCAAGGTCCTTTATTTACAAATTAATAGACTACTGTGTCATACTGCTCTGTACATCTATACAACTATGCATGTATAGAACTCTATTTTTGTTACTTTATATTTAATAAGAAATAATATTTTTAAATTGCAATCAAATAATTGCCATTACTCATTCTATAGATACAATGCTGTGTGGTCATTTATTAATTTGTTTCACAAATACAAAAATACAAAATAGGCTTTTATAAACTATTTTCATGAATATAATGCAACTGTACAAAGCATCAGAAAAGGGTGAGGGGGAGAGAAAGAGAAAAAACTCACCAAATGTGTGCTTTCAGAGAAGAAATAAAAACAGCACACCTACCTATTCGAGCACACCCCCAGTCTCCAGTCTCCAATCCCTGGTCTTCCTGTTTGGTTCTTGCTCTGTGGGAGATAGTAGGAGTCAGTCAAAACAGCATCTGAAAAAGAAGTGGACTCCATCCATCTCCAGCTGGGAGTTCTACCTTCTTTGCCTAAGCCAGCAGTTCTCAAGCCAAGCTGCCCCTTGAAGTTGCCTAGTAAGCTCTAAAAAATATGAATGTCCATCCCAGGTCCCGAAGAATTCAATCACCAGTGTCACTGGTTATCTTACGTTGATAATTTAAAAACTTCCAAATTATTCTACTGAGCATCCGGGATAAGAACACTGGTCTCAGACATCCTTCCTTCTTCCTCTGTGACAACATCTAATGATGTGTCCCTCTTCACTAATGCTGATACGTCTGAAACTGGCTTACATCAAACACACCGATCTTTTTTCTTCAAAGGCTTATTCATTGGACTGGAAGTTAAATTATTCATAGCTCCATTACTACATCAGTATTATGTAGGCAGAGTTTGGTAACTGTGAGCAAACAAACATTCTTTTAGCCAAGACATGCTGGCCTGTAGGAAACTGTTCTCAATGTGTTGTATATTTTAAAACAATGCATGCACACAGTTTAATATTCCACACAGTACCGCTTTCTTTTCCCAGCCCTGAAGGGAAGGAAATCCTAATACAGTCTGCCAAAACTCCTTTTGATTAGACTGATAATGACGCTAACTTTTCCTCATCTGATGACATAATCACAAACAAATCACTAAGAAGTTTACACAAAATCACTTCTCATTTAGAACAGGAACATATTAATCATATTCAATCATGTAGTGTAATGTGTAGTAGTAAGCCATATTAATTTCTGGAATATTTTAGAATATTTCTTTTACGTGAAACAGCCTCGAATTGTTAACATTGTCTGTTAAAATAATGTATTTGATACCTTTCTTTATCAAGTACCAAATGCACTCATGTGGTTATCTTAACAATTGTTATAAAACTTGTTTCTCCTGATTATTTTTATAACTACTTTCCTTAGAGGTTTTTTCTTCATAATTCTAATTATTTTCTCTATATTCTTTCAGCTGTTTCAGAAAAATAATTAACAGCCTTCTCTATTCCGGACCCTGCAGTGATAACAGTATTTTTCTCTTGAGGAGAGCTGCCAGCTGCTAGAATCAGCCATGTAAGGTAAAATATTATTTTATAATTTGGTAAGTGTATTAAAAGAGAAACAGTGTGTTATGACAAGATGGGGGTGAGAGTTCTTAGAAAGACTCAGGATGTTGGAAAAGATGGTTGCTGAGCTGACCCTGAGCCTACTTTTAAACAGTAAGTAGGCATTCAGGCATTCAGACTATAAAGTGTACTATATTTTACAATGTGGGAAAGCAACTATTATGGAAAAATCAATTAGAATCACGGCAAAAATAAAAGTCTAAAGGCTAAAAAGTTTCATATATGATTAATAAAATATTTTTTAAAACCTACACTGAAATGTTTTAGCTGAGTTTAGTACAACAAACTTTTCATGAGTATCATGCATGTATCAGGCATTGTAATTGAAAGTTGGGGATTCAAAACCGTGGGCTTGGGAGATCAAAAATCAAAAAAGATAGAAAGTAGCGTTTTTGAGTTCTTACTATGTACCATACACTTCAAATATAACAACTCCTTTTTATATTAAAAACAAATTTCTAATGTGAATTATTGAATCTATATTAGAGATGTGGAAGCAGAGTGTATGTGAAGTTAAGCAAATTGCCAGTCATCACAGGGTATGTGTGAAGGCCTGATTTACACCAAAGTCTTTCTATCCCAAAGCAGATTTTGTTTGTATGTTTATTTACCTCCTTAATTCTAAATTCACTAGAGGTGCTGAGAGCAGCAGACACACTTTCCCACAGCTTACAGCGGTCCGTGGAGAACACCTATTCTCCTACGTACTTTACAGTTTTAAACCGTACTTATTAGAGAAAAGGATAGATGCCATGTTGCCTGTGGAATTTCATCTTCACTTTTGTCCAGGCTGAAAGAAGACAGAGTAGGGTCTAATTGCAGGAACGACAGAGAAGAGGCAGTGAAAAATGTGATTAGTATAATTTCATCAAGAGATTGTAAGTGGTCAAATATTTTGACAATTATCATAGCAATTTCCAAAGTAGCCCAAAGTGCCCTTTTATAAAAACATATTTGAAGCACAACTTAGAGAGATATTTAATTCATATCTGAGGAAATTGCATTAGGAGATAACTTCTAGGTGGAAATACGCTGAAATAAGCCTCAATCTGAAGTTGTCTTTCTTAAAGTCTGTTATTACAAAAAATTTGCACATATGCCAACAGAAAGGAAAAAAAAAAAAGACTGTGGCTTTTTAGGATTCACTATCTTTGGTAAAATTGAAGAGTTCCTAAGGGCTAATGGATACCTCTGCAGAAGTGATCCTTCTAATGAAAAATATCTTCTCACATGGGTAGAAAAATAACTCAAGAAAATTTACTGAAATGCTAAATGTAGGCAACTCTGGTAGAATGACAGGTGATTTAATTTCTTCTTTACATTCTTCTGTACGAATCAAAATCTTGTCTGTTCACTTTGAAAAAATACAATTCACAACCATAACAACAGCTGCACAGAAGTTTCAGGCTGCGCACACTTCAGGACGGAACATGCCAGAGCAGACCACGTGGATAGTCTAGTAGGGACATTTCATTTTCACATGAACTTGATCATGTTTTCCTTTCTCTCTAGGAACCTGCTTTTCCCCATTAACCTAACTGCTCTTTGTCCATCAAAACACGCTTATGAAGAATTTGCACTTTTCCAGGAAGTTTTCTCCCAAGTCCTGCCCCACTCCGTGGTGCTACCCTGCCACGGTAAACTTGTCCCTTCTTAAGTGCATCATGGTAGCTCTGATGCTGGAACTTCCCACTTTGTCTGGAATCCTCTGACATCCCCCACTTCTCAGTGAGGTAAACCATCTCAACCACACTGCTCAACGTAGATATTCCTCTCCCTGACTCAGCACTTCTCTGTGAGTAGCTTCTGCCTCGTATCCTTACATCATGTTGCCTTTCTCTGATCAGAGCACTTACGATATTTTGATAAAAGTGATTAAAAAAAAGTGTCTCCCCTACTAGATTTGAATTACATGATAAATTTTAAATAAGTAACTTAATGAATTACCAGAAAACTTGCATTGGTGCCATAAAGATGGAAAGAGAACTGTGACTTGGGGGGAAATGGAAGATTTCTGTGCAGTTTCTGATGGGTGAAGACCATGAGTTTATAGTGTCTCCACTCTTTACGGTGAGTCAACATTTCCAACACCTGCAATACAGATTTCTGGGAAGGGAAACTGCACAAAGGAGTTGAATTTAATTAATTTAAAGTGAGTATATGAGTAATGGGAGTGGACTATAAGGGGCATTGGGAAGAAACTGCATTGATAGTAACCATTAGAAAGCAAATCAAATAATTAAGTAACTGGAAAGCCTCATGGGCTCAATATAGATAAAGTTAAATATTTACCAAATCAATAACATAAATATTGACCAATTCAATCAATTAGTCTTCTAATGACTCCTTTGCTTCACTGACATTCTTTCAGACTCTGAATTAACCAACACTCTTCTCCATTTCCGTTCCTAGAATTTAGTAAACTTCTACTGTATAATTACATATTCATGTACTTTATACAATTATTTTTGAGTTCCGATCTCAATTGATATCACAAGATGCACAGTGACCTTCTATATGTTTCTAGTCTTTCCAAAGCTTTCTGGAAATAGTCGAAAGATTTTACCAGCCCAACTCTCATTTTATTGCCAGCAAATGGCAGTTTTACTCAGAGGAAAATATAAATCAGCAAATTGTCTCAAAAAAATTTTTTTTAGTATACTTACAAAGAAATGAACCTCCCTTACTTAGCTTCCTCTCACACTCTTTCAAAGACCTGGGGTTCTTCCTTCCATCCCAGGATAATCCACACGTGCTCAGAATCATACTTCTTCACTTCTTCCTTGAGGCTAAATACTATCAAGTAGCTTACTCTCTCTCCCACTTCCTAATCTTCTCATTTTCTTCTGTTTATTTCTTAATGAGCATTGAATCTCGTATCTTCAATCTGAACATTACAATTCTTAAAACGAACACCCTCTTTTGGCTTTATTATTATTAAACAATGTTATATATTCAAATAACTTGTCTATTCACTAATGTGAGTCAGGGAACTTCATCATGGGAATACGATTTAGTGCCAAATCCTTGCAACTTCATAAGTTGAAGATACTGAGACACAAAGTTATTCATTGTCTTCTCTGAGATTGCATGGCAAAACCAAAGCTCATTAGATTGCATTTAAAAAATTATGTAATCCCAGAAAAATTTAATCATTTTAATTTACTCAAATGCCATCGTAAAATATTTTGGTTAGAGTTTAGTGGTCAAAAAAGTTTAATTTTTAAAAATGTACTTTGTTGAGGAATGTTGTTAGAGTGATGGCAACAAGTGATGCTCTCTGGAGTGATTAAAAAAGATAACTCTGCCCAGGGAGTTATTATAATTTTTATGGACATTGATAAATAAAATGCCTTTCAATTATTGTACAGTGCTTCCCAACAGACTTCAAATTACATTCATGTCCTATTCCAGATGATAGAAATTAGAATTAATATGAAAGGGTATATGTGACACGTTGTAATGTTTTCTTCTAAAGATTAAAGTAACTTATTCTTTTATGTTCATCATCTGAATCAAATGCAATAGAGAGCATTTAGCCAAGATGTCCTTTTGTCAGTTTAATTTTCATTATCCTGAAGGCATATCTTAATAAAGACAAAACACTCTTTCTGTCTTATTTCTGGTGGTATCTTTCAATTTTCTAATTAGTTTTCTGGTGTTACAGAAAATAGCAGAAAATTTATGTAAGACAAACATTTGGTACTATTGTTTAGAAACAAATAATCTTTATTATATCATTTTAAGCCCATAAAGATGTATATTGCCTACAACTTTGACAGTTCTGAATTATTCTTAACATTATAACATATCAAATACTTCTGACATAAGAATAGGTATATTTGCATTTATACATATTTATATATATATGCATATATATTTCTCTATATTGCTTGTTTCAAGGAGATTTTTAAAAAATTTTGTCATAATTATTTGATTGCTATCTTTTAGGTTTGTTTCTCCATACATTGTTTTGATGTTTTTAACTTCCTGTTTTTAAAGTGTATAGAAACTTAAATACTGTTAACCTCATTTTTAGGTGGTTTAATATTTGTAAGGATTAAAGACATATCAAGTCACCTCTACACATCAAATCTGAGCTAATTTTTTGTTTGTTTTTGCTTATTTATTTATTTACTATTATGATTATTTTTGAGTTATTTTTTGAGTTGAAAATATTTGGCACTTAATTGAAGTGGCAAGAATATACAAAATATGCCTGTGGGTTTTTTTTTCTTTTTCATTGATATTAAGCTTAAAGAACTAAAGGGCTACTTTGAATATGTGGGTCTGTCTTTCTGAAGCTCTCAACAGGGCTTTTTGTCTGCTCCTCATTTGATTTCCTTTCATACTCATATGTTCAACAAGCAGTGTGTTTTTATTATCACAAGAATGCCTGCCATTTTTCAAGCTCTTTCCCATGTGTTAACATTTCAAATTCTCATTGAAAAAGTGTGAGATTAATAAAGCAGATATTTGTAAGTAGGAAAACAAGGAAGCCAAACAACGACACAGGATACTAGCAATATCAGACTCCTTATTATCAAGTAGTTTTTAATTTAAAATATTAAGAACAATAGCAGTTACATCTACCTTGTGTGATGCTCTCATACTGTGCAAGGTACTTTAAAGACATGATCTGAAATCATTCCCGTCAGCAATGGAAGTTACTCTTGTTCTATGTTACTTTTTTGGCTTCAAGAGGCCAAGTTCCTTGTCAAAGATCACATATCCTATAGGTATCAGATTCAGGCAAATATTTCCCTATCACATAACAAACCAAAGCTATATTTTTCCCATGGTACCATGCTAAACCTCATTGAATCATTTTAATTGAATTATTAAATTGGCATTCTTTGGCCAATAAGGAAAAAAAAGTATCAAGTTTAAATTAAATATCAGCTTATATCAGTTGAAGTTTGAATTCAAATAAAATTTTCTGATATCAACACATAGAGTCTTTCTACCTAAATGATACAGTGCAGGTGCTCTCCGGGAATAGATGGATAGGATCACCTCCACTAGATATTTTTTACCAGGCAATGGGCAGCCATCAATGAACCTAAAATGTATGAGGCAAATGGAAGAAAAATGATAGTGATATACAATATATATAATATGTTTTGAAATAAAAATTAGCTTAACCTAACTTCCTGTTTCTGTAGCTCATTACTAGTGCTGTACAATCTGCAGAATTGTGATCACACTTCGTGGATCAGATAAGCTTATCCAAGCGTCATGTGCAGAGGACTCTGAATTCCACAAACCCAAATTTACTGTTCCTGCCATCTCTCTCTTCTTTCCCACAGCTTCCTGAAGCTTAGGTCCTCACGTGGACCAGGCTACACCATTTTCTAGTCTTGTTTGACATTTTGTCCTTGGGAGAGGAACTTGTCTTCTCAGAGTCCAAATACCTGGTATTGTCACATTTGATACTGGTCTCAAAAATTCACTTGAGGACTTTAGGTATCAATAGAACATGTGAAGTTATGAGTGGGTCAGATTTTCAAAAGCTCATGAAAGGCTAAAAGAAATGTACTAGATCAATATTTAAGTTAGAAAGAAAAAAAAAGGAGCAAATGTAAAAACCTAGGGAAGGAATACTATGATTGGCAGCTAGACCTTATAGATATTTACTACATTAAAATATAGTTTGGTGATTTGCAAGAATGCTACTAACCTTGCTTCAGGCAGTGAGTTTAAAAGAACATGGGTGTAAAAATGCCCTGTGTATCAGAAATTGCAAGCAGCTGTGTTTCCCTGGACCATGATTTTCAAGAGAATGCATAGGATCACACCACTATCAGTGCTGTATAACCCTGTAAAACATACAAACGTGCACACACACATGCATGAAAGTATGTTTGTGCTGTTCAAATACTGAAGGATAAACACAGATATATAATGCTTCTCAGAAATTCTTCAAAGGATGTAACAGAGGCCAATGAGTTTAAATCAGAAAATCGTAAAAGCAAAATAGGAAAACTCGTTAGTAAGTATAACTGCTGAAAAAAAATAATATTCACAGCTAATGTTGATTTTAAAATATGGTAGGTAAACAATCAAAAAAGGTAAAATGAAGTATATTAAAATATTGAGAGATATTGTGGATTATTTCACTAGATGATTTCCAAATTTCCCAATTATTTATCTGCATATTTAGAAAGGAAGCAATATAACACCTGGAATCAATTATACATGTAACGATCAATCTACTATCCTGAATTTTTAAAAGGTCTTTAGCATTTTTCTTCAATATTCCAGTGGATAAGATTTCTCAGAATTGCAAGACTTTGCAGTTTCAAAGTCCAGCTATAATTCCTTGCTTATTAGAGTAAAAAACAATCTTTTGAAATGTTTTCAAACTTAGTCTATAAAAACTGTCAGGATAAAGAAATTACTATGGAGGCAAAGTATTAAAAAAGCAATTAGAAAGTGACATGTTATAAATACAAACGCAAGCTTTTATGAGAGTGTCAAATTTAATATTCATATAATATGCCAGTTTTGAAAGATGTTGCCAAAATGTGATACCCAGTTCCTTTCTCCTTGATAAAGCTCAATCTCGTAAGTTACTCGAGATGATGGGCATAGATATTTGTATACTATTTGTACATACATTTTTTTTTACCTTTAATTCCTGTCCCTAAATTAGAGGCCATAGTGCTTATTCTGTACATGTCCAAACTGTGGGCTTTCCCTGTATTATATTCCAGTACTACACATTGCATTGTAGAGTTTAGGGCAATCGAATCTTTAAAACATATTACATAAATTTCTAAAATTATGGTTTAGACATTATATGCTTTAATTTCAGGGTCTGAAATAATGTAAAACTCACTTAAAGGTGATTTTAGTCTGCATTTTCTATGATACATTTTTATGCTAGAGAGAACACACATCTTTGATTTAAGTAAAGATAATCCAGTACAAAGCTGTCTGAGCATGCTCAGACGACTTTTATTTTGGCTGATAAGGCTATTTAATATACATATGCTGCTCGTGGTCACTAGGCATTAGTAAAAATTCATTATATTTTTACTTACAATTTCCAAACCACTTCCCAATCTTTTGCAAATCAACTGAGTTACTAGTACTTTTCTGGAGCCCAGTGATTTTGAGACTTCCTTTCACATGTATCTATTACAAGACTGAGGTTTTCTGTAGACCCAAGGGGGCTTCTGGCTGCCCTGAAATCTGTGTGACTCTTTCAAGTTTTGCGATTAGACTCAAGAGCAAAATGATCCTAAAAGATTCAATGTTTATAAGCTTAACAATTTAATTCATTTACTTACACATGCAACCAGTGTTTGTTGTCTGACTATTTTTGTCAGTTCCTGAGCTCTGGACTGACATAAGCACAGATGTATCAGTAGCCCTGCTCCCCAGACACAATGGCCTAATATTATTTGTTTATTGGTAGTCTAAGTGTATATTTTTATAAGATCTATTTTGAAACTATGTATTTTATGTAAGAATTAGCAAATTAATTAGTTACATATATTTAAAAATTTACTTTATCTCTAATTAGATGAAATAAGTATTTTCTTAAAAGTGTTTTGTATTTTTCTTCTTAAAGTATAAACATGGCTTATAAGCGGCATTTGTGCTCAGCATCCTGAACTTCAAAGAAAATGCTGATCTGTAGCAAAACTTCTAGCTAACCTTTGTTTTTGCTCTAGGGTCACTTCGGTTCCAATGATTAAAACTGCTCAAGGATGCACTTCATATTAATCTTGGGAGGAGCATAGATTGACTGACCTCTGCTGAAATTAAATATAATTCAGAATGCTGCACCATGCTTAAAAGCAGCTTCATTAAAAATGTTCGCCCTCAAATATTTTTCATCTCATTACTTTTATATGTATTTCTTGTTTCTATGTAATACATTATGTCCTACAAAAAAAGCATTGATAAATGTATTTGAACTGAAAATGGTTCCGTTAACAGTTTACAAGAAAAACTAATAGCCTCAATCCATACAGTTCCTTGTCTAAGATTTGAAACATGCCTTGACGATCATTTTTCTAATCTGCAAAATATCCCTGAAAACACTCATTATTCTGCTGATGAGGTTATTACACCAAGGTCACAGAGCAAGAAGGAGCATGGTTTTATTTCAATATATTCTCGCACATACATTTCCTCCCAAGTTCTGCTTTCTTCAGTAAAGTCAGAATCTAGTAAAAACCTGTCTTGAGTATGTATCTGGAAAGAAATATATTCTATTGACCTTTGCTAGCTATTAACTACAGCGCAATGAAGCTAAAGCTAGGCTCCTGAATGTTCTAAAATCGCTAAGAAAGAAAGAAAGAAGAAAGAAAGAAAGAAAGAAAGAAAGAAAGAAAGAAAGAAAGAAAGAAAGAAAGAAAGAAAGGAAGGAAGAAAAGAAAGAAAGAAAGAAAGAAAGAAAGAAAGAAAGAAAGAAAGAAAGAAAGAAAGAAAGAAAGAAAGAAAGAAAGAAAGGAAAGAAAGGAAAGAAAGGAAGGCAGGCAAGAAAGAAAGAAAGAAAGGGGGGAGGGAGGGAGGAAGGAAGGAAGGAAGGAAGGAAGGAAGGAAGGAAGGAAATAAACTGTGATCAGGTAGGAGAAATGCCTGCCAACTCAGACAAATAGCTGGTTTCCAGACCTTCTTGGAAGCATTAATATAAAGTGATTTCTCCTGCTCCTTCATTCATGTACTTTATTAAGCTCTGCAGAGAGAACATGATCCTAACACTTTAACATGATCCTGGTGCTTTGAATGCTGCCATCTCTAATGTCTGCCTCTGGAAGGTGCTGGAAAACTGGTAGTGAAATCTTCTCATATTTTACTTGGCAAAAATAGAGATGACCTCGTGTTATTTTTGTTTGTTGGTTTCTTTCAGGGCCTTATTGAACATTTTTGCTTACACGTTTCTTGTGGGAAATTTTTTACAAGAAAGTCTGTGAGATACCTGAGTTCAGACCAAGACATGTTCTGTGAACTATTAACCAGCTATGTTTGATGAAAAATGTCACTGAATATCTGCTCGAGTGGAACTGTCAATGAGATTACGGCTCTTGATAGGATTGAAAGGACTTGTGAAGCCATGCACTGTTTGTTTTAGGAAAAACAGCATGATCTGGGACATCTTTACGCAGCTGTTGGACGCCTTTCTGCATCTGTTTCTTCATTTATGAATTAGGTATAAAAATATGAAACTCATTGTTTTAATTTATTATATGAATTACATAAACTTATGATTATCAAATACTAAAAATAAAATGATCTCTCAAGGAACATAATTTATTTTCTTCTCACTCATGCTGCATTTACTTTTCAGACAGTGCTGCGTGTATCTTATTTATGAAAGCAAAAGATCGATACCTGATTAACTCGTTTATATTTAGAGAGAATGATTAGGAATATTTGATGTTTCAACACCTGTGCAAGTAATTCCCTGCCAGGAAACCAAGAGATTTGGGGAACCCAGAAACCGTAAGTCCTTTAGACCATTTTGAAGACACGGAACATCAACTCAATCAAGTGATGTCTGACACTCAGCTAGCATTGCTGCTGATTCAGAGAACGTCTTACATGCTGTGTAGTTTCATTATCAAAAAAGACAAGCTAAAACCTTATGCTTTTTAGTGCCTACATAGATTCCATTATTAATATGTATTCTGTATTTCTACTAGCAAAGTGAGCAATGAAAACAAGACCACGTATCTTTTTAATGTGTATTCTATCAATTATGATGAGCAAAATTTCCCATAATTGGAAATAGTCCACAAATCAGATACATATGGTAGATAAACTGTTATTTCATGGTTGAGGAGCAGTGCTTTGAAACATATTGCATAAAGTATTGATACTTATCTGATTCTCAGTCTCTAACTGTATTTCTGCACTGGCTATATATAAGTAAGCCATAAAATAAGCTTTTATTGAGGTTAACTGTTTTGCATTTTCCCCATCTGAGTATGCGAGGGCCAGTTACGGAGTGGAACATTTTTTCGCCCTAAAAGAAATGAAAAATATCCTCTTTACTACATTTGGAATCCAGTTACATTTTTACAGTGAAAAGGTACATCATAGATTGGTTACCTGAGATAGGAGTTAACATTCAGGAATGCCTTTGTGGTCATGATCTATCGAAGGCAAGAGAGAACATCACTGTTGGGTGGAAAAAGAGGTGTCGGTGAGATGCAGCCACAATGGAGGGCACCCCACCATTCGATGGAGATTTCTGAGGCCGGGATGGCAGTGTAGAGAGACTGCCCCTACTTGGGGTATGGGGGTGAGGTCTTCATACTTTCATCCTCATCAGTCATTGGATATGGGGAACTCTGGGAAAAAGGTGTGACATTGGGTAAGGCAGATTTGGTGTACACATAGCTAACAGCTGAGAGTTCTCTTTCGGGATGACTCCTAGCATCTAGGGGAGGAAAATATTTCTGAAAGAACATCCAGGTAGCACATAATGGCATTCACAATAATTCACCCATTGTGTCACCTGGATCCATTTTTCCAGGAAAGCTCCTCCATGAGTTCAGTGAACATTCTGGGGGGAACTTACAAGAAGATTAGTAAAACAAACGACAGTGTCCACCTCTGTTGCTGGTCTTGGGACCACAGTTGATGCTTGTTGTCCCTCTCTCCTGCTGTCTACTCTCCCCTCCCCTGGCACTCAGCCAGCATCACTGCCGGTTTCGATTTTCTACATAATGCTGTAACCATACCCTCATTACTGAGATGTCTGAACTCCTGGTCCTCACGACTCTCTCAAGCCCTTGTGCTGTACTTGTCCATTTATTATCAAAATTAGGTAAGATAATACAAAGAAGCACTCAAGTAGATGGGTCATTTGGCGAACGTTTTGCCACACACATTGCCCCATTGTTTAAGAAAACCCTGATCTCCCCCTGGAGACCGAGGTGATGACTTTTTCCGAGATGGCAGCTCCTCTTCTTGCCTGTTCTTGTGGGACATGCAGTCTGAAATGCCCAGGAAGGCTCTTTAGCCAATACTTCAATAGGGATTTTTCATATCTTTTACAGTGTAATTCTTTCACTGGAAATGAGAATCTCTACACTCATAGAGTCCAAAGGTGCAGGTTCAAGGCAAAAACTCCCCAAGTGGATCCCTGGAAATGATGGTAGGCAAGACCACTGCTGCTATTACATTTTGGTTGCCTGATCTGTGTATTTTTTATCTATTTGGGGATACAATACCTTACGAAGACACTGAGACAAGTCAGGGAATAAAAGAAATCCCATACCAGGAAAATGTATCTAATCCTGTCAGATAAATAAATCACTGTCCCTAATATGCCTACGTCTGGATGTTGTGACTTAACCTTAGTTGTTAGCTGAGTTGTAAGTATTTAGTCATTGACTTAGATTTTGCAAGGAGAGGCCTCTGCATCCTCTTCAGATATGGGTGAATGTGAAAGAGTAGGCAATTTCTGCAGGCTGTGAATGCTGACAACTTAGAATTCTTGAGCACTGCAGTCCTGAGGTACTCATTCAATAGATCAGAATGCTATTTTCCCCAACCAGGCTCTGGTTTGGAATAGGAGTCCTGCCTTAGGCAGAGGTTTAAATATTCTTCCACTTAAATCGTGGGAGTGGTTCCCTGGGCCTTAGCTTTCTCTGGCCTCTAAGGCAGGAAATATGTGCCCCCAAGAAGTCCTGGTTCTCACAATTAGTCTTTATTTTCAGTTAATCGAGTTTAGCTTTTAATAATATTTTTCCAAATTTAAGCAAACTATGCATTAGGCACCTAGTTCCATGTAATATATAGTTAATATTCCCCCTTCTTTCTCAGAGGTGTGACATACCACTCTGCCAGTGCAGGTTAACCACCATCACAGTCCAACTACGAAAAGTTAAAAAACTGCATTGCTACCTACGGCCAGAGGTTCTTCGTGCCCCTACTGTCAGTCACAGGTCGCAGGGTCTTTTCTGCCAGCTGCAAAATTCCACTCCAGATTCTGTGTATTAAGGCCCCTCCTGGAACCCGCTGCCTGCAGACGTGGTTCCCAGGAAAGCCAACCCTGAGACTGAGATAAGCGTGCGCGGGATTTATTAGAGAGTGCGTTGAATTAACGCCTGTGGGAGGAAGGGGGAAGGGATCGGGCAGAAGTAGAGCTGCACCAGGGACTCAACAGAGGCCTCACGAAGTTCCAAAGTTCGAGGAGACTCTGTACTATTGTCCCAAAGTTGGGCGTAGAGCTGAACGTCTGTAACCCATGGATCAGTGGATTTGGTGGATCATTGGGAAAAGGCATTACCCTCGTCTTCCCTGTCGGCAGGTTCGCATCCGCAGATTCAACAAACCGTCGGCTCGGCGGTCCGTTGAATCTGTGGATGTGGAATCGGTGGATACGAAGGGCCGCCGTAAAGCGCCGTTTCACTTAAGGGGTTTGAGCGGCCGTGGGCTGCGGTAGCAGAGGGCTTTCGTGTGGGCCGGGCCCGGGTTCCTGGGCCAATTCCCTGCGGGGCCGGAGGGACGACTATGCTTTGAGCAGGGCCCTGGGAGGAGGAGAAGGTAGGTCGTAAATCTTCATTTTGGTGAGGAGCCTGTGTGCTCTCTCATAGCATCCTCTGCAGGGGCCTCGGAAGCCACGAAAAGAACCTCCCAGGTGACGTGGTCCACAATTTTTCAGTAATTCGGAAGTGTCTTGCAGTCTTACGAAATCTGGCTACACTCATATTTTCACTCGCAGTCTGGTGTACTATGCACAGTGAAATTCAGAACTTTGGAAGTTGGAACTTTGCCAACTGAAAAGTGAGTGTCTGACATCTGTGCCACTTCATTTGTGGTTTTTTTAGCTGAACGCTCCAGAGGATGCAGTTGTTTTATAGCCTTACGTATCAACATTGAGAGGATAAAGATAATAAAGGAGCGAAAGCTGTGAGGTCCTAATTCCAGAAGGGCGTTTTGGTGAAGTGCGCTGACTTCCTGCAGATTCACCCGGTGCGTGAGCGCGGGCGCGCATTTCCTGCAGTTGTTACCCCAAAAGGTAAAGAACCCGGTTCTTGTCATACCCGGAAGACAAGGTCGCAGTTGGGAGATGGTGCGTTGTGTAGCGTAAGATTTCAAAGATTTATTTAAAAGGAAACGAAAAGTACATCCCCAAGAATGGGAGGTGGTCTGATCCAAGAGAGGAAAAAGCGGTGGTCTTTGTCTCCTCCCCTTTGTCTTAGACCCTCGCTTAGAGGGGGGCTCTTGGTTAATTGAGGGCTCTTGTCCCCGGAGTGCTTAGTCATGTTTGGCCCCTTTGCGCATGTCCTTACCCATGGTGCACACAGAAACCCATTGCCGGGGTGCTAACCGCAGTGTTACTTATAATATAGTGAAGATTGGTCATGTCTGTGGTTAAGTCCCTTTCGGGACCGGGCAGTCGTGGCTATAGGGTTTAACGGTGGTTTTTTTGTTTGTTTATTTGTTTTTGTTTTTTTGCTGGCACTCATTTAGAAGTAAAGTCCCTTTATGCTGGAGACGGGCACAGCACCATCTTCCAGACCCTACTCCCTCTCCTCCACCCGTCTGCCCGGTGCCCCTGCTTATCTAATTACTGAACATAATGATTTGTTTTTTGATAATGTACATTTCCTGCACTTACTTATAATTTTTGCACAAATAAATGATACTGGTTGTAGTCATTTTTCTTTAATTGTATTCATCAAATTTGGGTATAGAAGATAGCATCACAAGTGAGTTGTGGAGGGTTCATGGTTCTTGTACGTAGAATAGTTTTATGTATCTTTAGATATTAGACAGAATTAGGCTGTGGAATCATCAATTCTGTTAACTTTTTAAAAATGGCTCCAGTCTTTTCTAAGGAAATTGTTCTATTTAAATAAAACCTGTCTTCTGGTGTTATTTTTAAATTATAATTTTAAATCATGCATTTCCTTTAACATTCCAAATGTATTACATGTAGAATTATCATTTTCATCTTTATCTGTCTATGACTGTGTCTTTTGCATTCTTAATTTTCTTCATTTTAATAAATGTTTTGCTTTAACAATCTCATGAGATTAGCTTCTGTGTATTCTCAAATAATCTGCTTTATATTTATCTATTCAGTGCTCTATTCCTTGTATCTTTCATTTTATTAATTTCTGTCATTTCGTTTAATTTATTCCTGTATACTACATAAACTTATGCTGTTTTTTCCATGTTTTTTATATATAGTAAACACTTTCATATTAAATATGTTTTATGTAGTAATGAACACAGAGAAAATGATAAAGGATTCTTTTTGCCTAGCACAAAGTCAGTATTTGTGTTCCATTTTGGGGAAAATCTTAAAACTTTCACCAGTTACAAGTATAAAAGAAGCTTCATCCAGCCTCATTCCTTCACACTCACACTCACACAGAGAAACACAAACACGTACACAAGTATCCATCGTGTTTTACAAAAGGTAGCTTTATCTTTGTGTTGCCTTATTTTTCTGTGCTATGACTAGTTACAGAACAAATGTGTCAGTATGTGTTGCTTTTACAGTATGTGAGGCTAGGAGAAACTTTTGCTAGTGACATTCACCCAGTTCTCTGTCCTTAATTTGATATTTGGGTTCCTGAGTCCTGTAAGAATGTTGCTCCAAGTGGGAGCATTGCTCGTTTGGTCATTCACTTCATTTCATGTTTTTTCTTGGCAAGTGCATCCTCTAGTTATTTTAATGAAATAAGATGTTTCCACAAAGTAGTTCTAGCTCTTGGCCATCAGAGAGGAATCCTTGTATGTGAATGTACGGGTATTACATTTTAAACTGCCATTTCTTTATTGTTTCTCTTGCATTTCTAAACTGTTTAAACACCAGTATTTTTGTTTCATAGAATTTTGTATATATTTATGCCCATGTTTTTTCTCTTTTCATTTTCTGATATTAATGTTAGAAAAAGTATAGTACTGCTGTGTTTGTTTGTGTCTTCCTGATAACTTTTTTGTACCCCTTCATCTCTCTCTCGTCTCTCAAATTTTACTCTTTAAAAGTACATTTCTATACCGATTTTGTTTAGCATATACAATGTCTTTGTTGTAATTGGACATTGTTGTTAACATTTTTAATGGACACTTGAATATACTTTCATGATCTAACTTTCGAATTATTTGTTTTACTTTATGGTTTTCCCTTGATGTATTTATTTATTTTTATTTTCCTTATATATTAGTTTAATCATGATGACATTTATTCCTCTATTTCTCTTGTTCATCTGTTAATTCTGTTGTTTTCCAGGTCTTTAGTTATAACTTTTACCTTTCCTGAGGCTCAAAATTAAACATATTTCTCTATAGTTATATGAATGAGTGATAAAAAAATTCCCCCCATCTAGATAGACAGTTAAAAAAAATCCTCTTCATTTCTCTCTCCAATAAAATGGCACTTCTGGGAGAGCTTTATTTTCCTACTTTCTTTTCAACTCTCAAACTTCTTTCTCAGCCAGTACAGTACAATCCTTAGATTTGGCTGGGAGAAGATAGTATATTTAATTTTGGATCTGTTTTAGATTCTGCATGTAAATGGTTCTTATGAAAAATATTTAAAGTGTAAGATACACATCCAGAGAGTTTATGATTATACTTTTTGATTCAATTCTGTGTTTTAGACTTAGAAACCTAAGTATACTTGTAAATAATTTCAAGATTCATTTTTCATAGCGTTTTTTCTTCCTTTCTTTTCCTATGATGAAATTTTCAGTTCTGACTAGTAGGTGTTAGGTTAGGTTTTTCCTGATACTTCTCAGATAAGATATGTAGGTGATATACTCTCTGAATCCTTGAATCTTATAATAATCTTTCTTACAAACTATAAACTGTCAGTGGGATGTGAGCTTAGCTGAGCATCCTTGACTTTCAGGACTAATCTCCTTGTAGAGGATCTTCCCTGTGTTGCAGTCACATTGTTTTTCCTTGTGAATAAACCGTTCTTTCTCTTTTTAGGCTTAGAAGATTGTGTATAAAGTTCTGATGTTTTTCTTTTTGAATTTTTTTAATTTATATATTACAATACCTGTATGTATCTCTCAAGGTTTTTTTAAAAAAAATTCATCATGATTTCCTTCTTCACAATTTTGGTTCCGTAGTTTTAGCTATTTCTTCTGTTTATCTAAGCCTCTACTTAGTATGTTAACAGTGACTATTCTCTCAATTAATCTGAAGAGTTTTTTTTATATTAAATTTCATCATGTTGTTTAGATACTTTGAATGCATCTCCCTGAGGGCTTTTATAATTTATTTAATGTCATTTTTCTCATCCATCACCTCTATTGTATAAGCATATGTTTTGTTCTTCCCTCTAGCTTCTGGCTCCCCTTAATTATGTGTTCATATGTATTTGATTTCACTGTGGTTCCATTCCGACTCGTTGGTTCCTTTAAATTGGTGGCAAACCAGTGCAGGATGGTTACCACTCTTAGGGGTAATGGTGAGGTCTGATTTTCCAACCCCTTTTCATTTATGCATCCATGATTCTGATGTAAAAAGGCTACGAACCATATTATATCACACATACACTGGAGGCTATATATGTCCATCTGAATGTTAAAATCACTGGAATGTGTGTGTGTGTGTGTGTGTGTGTGTGTGTGTGTGTGTCTATATGGAGAGAAAGAAGCAGAGACAGAGAAAGTGAGAAGGGACTTGGATACATATTTTAGCCAAAACTTTTTGTGTTTTTTTCTTAGAATATTTTCTAATCATTATAACATTATAATTTAGAAACATTTATGAAGATAAAACATTATCTTCTCATCCATTGTCCTAGGTGCAACTTTATCCATTTTTATTTCTTACCCCCTAACCCAAAAGTAACTCCTTTGTATGCACCAAAACATAAAAATACAAGAAAAAAAAAAAGAAAATAACAAAATGTCATAAAGCATACTTTTAAGTAACTTTCTTTATATAAGAAAATATAGGTATTTTGTTGGTGTTTCACTGTAAACAGGTCATTAAGTTTCACAATAATAATCTTGTTGTGAACAGTAGAGGAAATGGACATGTGAGAACCAAAATTTTTCTTCCCCAATCATAATAAGATTCTTTGCATCAGTGCATCTTGGGTCATGTAAGTGTTAAAAACTAATTTCTCGAAGTAGCCTGTTGTAATCGTTCATAATAAAAGGAGTGTCATTTTGGCACACTGAGCTAAAGGGAAAACGCAGGACTTGAAAACTGGTACACCTGATAACTGGATTTTCCTCCCACTGCTATCACTGTGAGGTAAATAGGCTAGTTTAATGTCTCGAAGCTGTTGATGATGTTTTTTTCCGAATACTTGAACATTAAATATCTGGTAATCCCCAAGGAATATTTTTAAATGCAGTGACCTCTTAAAAGATCATCATAAAAATCATTCTTAATTAGGTTTAGGAAATCAACTTAAGTATCTATGTAAATCAAATTTGATGTAATGCCCTGTTGAATGCATGGCCAGGTAAGTCTCAGGAAATAATATCTGTATGTTATGTTCCTCAGGAGCATCTAGAACCACTAAGAATTACAACTGATTTTTATAAAAAGGAGAATATTTATTTTAAGTGTCTCAAGATTTAAGTTGCACACTAATAATTATGAGTGATAGCTGTATAATCTGACATCATTGCAGATAGCAAGGGCATTATTATTTTAAAACGATGGACAATAAAGGAGAAAACCCTTTAGGAAGGGCCTAGAATTACAATATTGCATCATATAAACATGATACTTCAATACTGTTATCCTGTTACTCGGGAGCTTACCATGTTCCCCAGGAGCTCCCTCCATTACCAAGGTATTTCAGAGAACAAAGGCCAGAATGCCTCAGGGACCCTCAGCAGCTTTTGTTGACTTTAGGATGTTTGGTTTGACAATGAGGATGTTCAAAAATGTTCGGAGAGCAGTGCGGATATTTCACAGTCCCCTTCAAGTTCCACATGTGTGGGAAGTGTTACCGGGAAAGACACAGTAACCAGGAGTGTAGCTTTTCCTCCAAAACTGGACATGCTTGTTAGTTACCTGACTTACTTGTTGTCTTTTTGTGGGCTGTTACTACTTGATAACTTCGATCACTGTGTAATACTACATATTAATAAATATGTGTGTGTGGACACGTGTGTACACCCCAGAGTCATCCTACGAAGTTGTTGTTATTGTCACTATACTTTATGGGAAGAAACTGATAGCGAGAGATATTTACTAATTGTGATTTTACTGGTGCACTTTAATTTCGTTTGTTGCTATCCCTCTGTCCCACAAAAATCTCAGCAACAAAAAAGCTGAAGTCTCCTGTTACTTCCTTATTTTACATTCTACTTATTTCCTTGCTCTTTATCCCTTTTATTTAGAATTGCCGTTTTATTTAACTTGTCATTATCTTTAAACCTATTTTACAGAAGGGCCAGAAGGATGGCTTCTTCAGATTTATGGACAATGGCAAATTTTACTTTGTGTTGGTGGGTGTGGCAACATGTGGCTTTGCCTTTATATTCATCTGTGCGTCTATAAATCATTCTTCCTGCTGATATAGGCAAAATCCATAATTTGAGAGTGTAAAATTGCTTTCTAAATAAGTTCAGGCTCCTCCGAAAGTGTTCAAATGCTCCCAAAATGAAACACGTCTCAACACTTAAGTTACAAATACTTCATCGATGCTTACGTACTTCCATGGGTAAGTAGCTTCCTAGGTTCCATGCTTAATACTTAAAATGCAGATGTGAAAAATAGAATACACAGGAATCCCTTCCTTCAAGGAGCCTATAGGTTAGTATTTGATCAAATATATATGAAATACGTAATTAGCATCATAAGATTTAAATTAATGATAAATTGTAGACGCCTAATGGATGAAAAATCAGCATAAACTATATGAAACAAATAATACTTTCCAAAAGATGTGTTTTTGAGCTGGCTTTTGGATGATTAATGAAGTTTTCATAGGTGGAAATGATTCAAATAAGGATTTCATTTTATGAACTGGCAACAATAAGAAAAGATTTTAAATATGTGATTACGTAGCTAGTAAAGATAATGTAGGTAGAAAAAATGGAGGATGCTCGTTTATGAAAAAACACTTAATTTGCCAGTGATAAAAGTCATCTTTAGCGACTTTAATAAACAATACCTGTCTTTTTTGTATGAAACTGTCACCCCTCTTTTGTCCTCACATTTGTATGAGCCTCTCAACGTGAAATCAAATAGCTTAATGTCAGTTCCTAAACCTGATAGTCAGGGAATAGACATGGAGGTGAGAGAGAGACATTGCCTGCTGTGAAAATGATCAATTCAGCTGTGAACACGCAGTGCTACTTCACTTGCTAACTTATCTACATACCTAACAGTCCAGAGTACACAGAGTGGGCAAGTTCAAATTAGGTGTTACTGCCATCGTGAAACTAGTTTATGTTGGAGGAACATTTTGTCTCTGCTGTATCTCTGTGTGACCCACTGTGAGCTACCTGTTTATGAATCATGGGGAAGAGAAGCACTTTAGTGCCGGTTGGGGTGGCTTGGAGGCACTTGCTGTGTACTCTCTTCTCACACTAACTTTATGCTCCTCCCTGGTGTGAGGCAGACACCACCAGTCAGGGAGAGTAGTTAAGCTGATAAATAAAGGATGGTGACAGAATAAACCATAGAACACAGAAACAAGTGCATGTGTTTGAAATGCAAAAATTGGTTGGAGGGTAGCTCAGTGGTAGAGTGCATGCCTAGCATGCACGAGGTCCTGGGTTCAAGCCCCAGCACTTCCATTAATAAATAGATGAATAAACCTATTTATCTTCTCCCTCAAAAAAGATTAATTAAAATTTTTTTTTAAAAAAATTAGTTGGATGTTTATGTTCCCTTTGAGAAATAATCCATTCACTTGGTTGGAAGTGCATGGCAAAAACAAAACAAAAAGCCCACAGACTTGAATTGTCAGGTTCTGGGAGTCTAATGTTTGACCACATTCTACACCCATATCCTAACTTGGGTTCACCAGGGAGGTTTTCTGGAGACTGTCAAGACCACACGAAAGTGTATTACAGGGGGAAGAATTCTCTGAAGATACACAAAATTAAGCAAGGATACTAGAAGTTTTAAATCTAGTTTTGTAATCAGTTTGTGTAGAGTGTTAAAAATGAATATTACTCTACACTGTAGAAGAAAAGGAAATACAATTTTCCTACCATGTTCTCCTTTCTCTCTTCTCATCCGAGGCCTTGTCTTAGAAAATCATGTGTCAACAGAAAGCAATGTGACCTTAAAATCTGGGGAAACACCTTATACATGGGATGCATTTTTGGTTCTGCTGGGTTAGGAAAGGTGGAGGAAGTTAGGGATTGATTAGAACTAATCTGACCCAGAGGATGGCAGAGGGCTTGCTCTGAATTCTAGGTCTAAGGAGAAAAGGGGTATAGGCGGTACATTAGTCAAGGCTTTTCAATTATAAGTGACTATAACACAACTCAAATGGCTTAAGCAAGAAGTTAACTCTTGGCTCACACTAGTGGTTGATTCGAGGGGGCTGATCCTGACATAACACCTGTTGGCATCTAGGAAATCACTGATGTCTTCAGGTCTGTGTCTTACTTCTCTAGCTCTCCTATTCCTTCTTTTGTCCCTGTTTGTTTCATTTCCAAATAGGCTCTCTCCACATGGTATCAAAGTCAGACAATTAAAAATGTTTGAGATTTACAGCCTTCTAGTTAGGGCTCTGACACATGGGGTAGGTGTGGCTGGTGTGGCTCATATGGTACCAACAGAGTCTTTATCTCATCTGCTTTCTACTCTGCTCTGTCCAAGTGGTTAGAGCAACCTAACTTTTTACCCTGGGTCATATTTTGTCCCTGTGGAGAGTAGGGGAGGTTATTTGATCCTGAACACTCCCAGAGCTGAATAGAGCAGAAGAGGGTCAGATCCTAAAGCTAAACTTTACCAAAAGAATAAATGGTGACTACTTACGACCTCTTCATTTTCTTCAAGAATATCCAACATTGGTCCCTTGGACAGAGCTATAGAAAAGGGATTCAGAAGCAGGTTTGTCTGGGAGGAAAATTCCCAGGGGACCTTGAGACCATCAGTGTAAGATAGATGGATTAAAGCAAGAAAAGGAATTGGAAAGAAAGTCATTATAAAATTAAACATTTTGATGTGATAATGATCTTCAGGGACTTAGAAAGTTGTATATTTTGCTGCATTATTTTAATATGTGGGAAAATAAACACACTTTGACTTAATAGTGACTCGTGTAAGTAGTAAGTTCCTATTTAAAATTGTTTTAGATAAGAAAACAAATTTTAATTTTGGATTTATAGGAAGAAATGGATGCCTTTTAGAATTATTTGAGATTTTCCCACAGTATGCACAGTACAGTTTGGCTGGGTATAAATAGTTCAACATTGGGCATTCTATCTGCATAATCCAGGTCCAAGTGTATGAATGAGAAAAAGCAAAAAACTTGTATTGCAAAAGATTACTTTTTACGCAAATACAAAATAAACTATTTTTAAAAATTTAGAATAGAGCTTATTAGTGATTTAAGTTCTAAAATACCACCATTGATCACACTAATTCTGTTTTCTCCGTGATCCTGACAAGTTATTTTCCTTGAGTTTCAGGTAGTCTGTTCTACACACCTTATTGTTTTGAAAATATTTACATAATTTAACCTAAAGAGCATCTCTTTGTAATTCCAATTATATCTTCAACCTGTTCTGTCATCCCTTAAATGATACTGAAAAAGCCTGGAAAAAAAAAAAAAAAGAGCCTGAAAAATTCTCCTAGTTAATGAAGGAAGTCAATATCTCCTCCTACAGCTTTAATTTTAATTTCTAGGGTAAACGTGCTCAGTGTTTTTAAATCTCTCACCTTCTTCTCCCTTTCTTCTTCTCTTTTTCCTTCTTGTCCTTCTTCTGGTTCTTCTTTTTTTCTCCTTTCTTCCTCTTAAATTAAGGTTTTCAGATCCTTCATCAGCCTGGACACATAAAGCAGGTATTACATGAGCTGCCCAGAACTGAACTCGGGGCTCCTTGCTGGATCTGATCATGAAAGCTGTGATGTGATACTTATTCTCTTGATTTCGGTTAATATTTTACACAGCATGTTTTATTAATGTTTAAAACCTTATCCATTTATTGCCTTAAGTGGAACTTGGAGTCATCTCCTTTCTTGAGGTCTTTATTATTTTTTTAAATATGAATAGTCATTAACTTAAATAAAAAGGAGATTGAAAAGAAATAATTATTATATTGTTCCCTTGGTTGCACCCAAATTCCAGTTTCAACCTGCTCAGCGTGCACTTACGGAGTGTGCAGTTGACAGCGATCATGGCAGGTTGTATGAATGGGTAAGAGGGCGTTTGTTTCCCTCTTGTTCTTAGGAGCCTAGACAGAGTCTTTGGTGCTAGTTACTCACAGTTGAGACGTCTTTGCCTGAGCCCGCCCCTCCTGGGTTTTCCCCTTTTGTTTGCCTTGGTGCTCCTTACTGTCATTGCACTCCGTGGAAAGTATAATGTCCCCAACAAGCATCCCAGTATGGGTTTTTTTTTCTGAATTGTTATTTCTATTCTTAAACCTTTTGTATGACTTGTGGCTCGAGCTCTCTTCAGTGGACCTGCTGCTTCTTTTTTCTCTCTTGTACTTGGGGATTTAGAAGCAGAAGTTGCATTCTCTCTGCTATACATTGTGGATCCCAAGCAATCATTCAGCTGCTGTTAATACTCTATCCTTCTGCCTTCGGAAGTGATCACACTTACCCACGTCCCTACTCCCAAACATCAAGCAAATATACGGGGTTTCTAACTTTCTTGAGGGCTTCAGCATCTAGTTCACAGTGGTCCTTATAAAATTAACTGTCGTTAATACTGATTCAAAATATGTTCACTCTTTTTCCTCTCTGCTTCTTGCTTTACCAACAACCAGTCATCTTATTCTACATCCTGGGTTTGTCATCCTTTAGGATGAATCTATCATACATTGTTAACAACTGGAAATTATTTACTTTTAATACTCCAAACCTAGAATCTAAAATTAGGCTTCTAATTTCCTTTCTTTTCTCTTTCAACTTTTTAGAAACATCTTTATTACAAGTGTTCTTAAATTTTTCTCCACACAGACGCATTACACACTGGGTAAAACTGTCTTTTTGATTGAAATGTATTTGACACATAACATTGTGTAAATTTAAGGTGTTCAGGTTAATTTGATATGTTTATGTACTGTAATATGGTTGCATTGTAGCAATAATTAGCATCTGTGTTAGGTACATTACATAATTATTTCTTTGCAGTGATTGGAATAATTAAGTTCTAGTCTCTTAGCAAGTTAGATGATTATAATATATTGTTGTCTATATTCACCAAGGTGTGCATTAGAGCTCTAGGGCTTATGTACTCTTTGCAGGTTGGTCCCCTTAAACAATGGCTGTCCTTTGCCTCCACGCCCACCCCCACCATCATTTTACTCTGTGATTTTATGAGTTTGGCTTTTTTAGATTCCACGTATAGTGATATCATACAGTACTTGTCTTTCTATGTCTGACTTATCTCATTTAGCATAGTGTGCTCAAGGTCCATCCATGTTGCAAATGGCAGGCTGTTCTTCCTCCTCATGGCTTAATAACATTCATCTGTCTATCTATCCACCACATCTTAAGTTTCTAATTTTTAATTCTGGCTATGAATGTCTGCTTTTTTCCATATCGTCTTTTATTTTTATAGCAACTATATTACACTTTAATAGATCAAGTCACATAGCCTCACCCTACGTTTAGCCCTCTGGCTTTTTTGCAATTCCACTTGATCATACGTTGTAACCTTAAGTTCCTTTTTGTTTACATGTAATCAGATTTGCAGACAAAACTAGAATTTAGAATTACCATTTGTTTTCTGTTTAGATTGAGGTTAGTTACAAAGGACTCAGTGCTGACATACGTATCATTCATCTCCAGTTCTCTCCCTATTAAAATTATGACCGTTTTTACAAAACATTTCACTTTTTACAAGACCTATTTTCAGGGGATCTTAGCTTCTGTTTTACTAAAAACAATTCAGGTCTACAAAACTCAGTTAACTGAAATTGCTTATTCCCAACGTCAACATTTCTGTGTCTCTTTACCCATATTCTTCTCTTTTTTATCTCAAGGTGAAATATATTTTCTTTCTTTTGAAGGCTAGTTCTTAGGATGGAATATCATAATGGAAAGAACACTGTGGTTAAAGTCAGAAGCTCTACTTTCAAGCCTGCTATTTTTATTATTTTGAAGAAGTCACGTCATTTTCTGGGATATTAGATATTCAGTCTAATAAATGTCATTAGTCTCATTTCATTCCCATGTTTAGTACTTTTACTTTATTGCTCAGTATAGAATTTAGGGAAAAAATGTGTTATACTCTAAATAACTTTTATTTGAAAGCCTTTTAAATGAAGAGAGTTTTTATAGCTATAGAAGTAATAAATTTAAGAATAACAGCTTTAAAGCATTTTTGTTTAATTGCATTTATCTCTATTATGTCTTAAGAATCTCATCGATTTTGAGGACTATAAAAAAATCATTAAGTTATCTGGCTTAATTCAATATAGTAAACAATCCCATTTAAGCCAATCTTTTAGTCACTGAAATATTAAATTGTGAAACTTATGCAATATACGTTAAGTGGACAATGAATATTCCCCAAATGTGGGGAATCTATAACACTGTGCTCTTCTGTAGAATTATTTTGTATGCTATAAATATATTCAACCTGTACCTACTTGAAAATTATAAAATTGAGTATCCAGCATACAAATGTCTCTCTTGTTGACTATATGATATTACTGTGAAAATGAACTTTATAATAATTGTTTCTTAGTAAATATTTGTATTTGTTATTCATGTTGACAGCTCTGAATGACACCCTTACAATACCTTAATTCTTGTGTAATTTACTTTTTCTCAATAGGCAAGTAGACTCCATACCCAAATAAAGAAGATTGATCACAGCAAAGTGCAACACCATGACAGTAAGTACAATGGAATACAATGTTTTCTAGGAGCATTTAGACTGACTTACTAATTTTAATGCTGTTTAGGTGGTACCTTGTCATTTCATGAATAATTGTGATCGTTGAACTGTGAGCAGCAGCAAAGCCTTGAAGCAACGACCGCTGCTCCTCCTGGTATGAAATCATTCTAGAGCTAGAAGCAAAATCCTGACTACCCAAACCGACCGTCAGCTCACAGATAACAAGTATTTAAACTCCAGGTCACGGTTTTAGGAAAAGACCCTGTTGCTTTCTCCGTTCATTCAGATTCCTCTCTGTGTGAACTGTTTCCACCCCTGTCTTCTCTAGAAGGCTTTTCACTCACTATTTCTGGGACTTCAAACTAAAATTTTCCCAGAGCCTACATTTTTTTCCTCTTTCCGGTATATGTGAGCATTACTGTCATTATTGTATAAAATATTGATTTTTACGTGTACTCCAAAGTGCTGTTAACATGTTCTCTCCTGCAAAATCAATATTTCACAATTTACTACCCAAAGAAACTGCAATCCCTTAGCATAGCTAAGCAGAGTTTTAAAAGACCCATCACAATTTGATGTAATCTTTGCAAAATGGTTTCTCACTCACTTTGTAATGAACACCTCCTTAAATTTCTGCTGCTTTTTTTCTCTTTCACACTTTTAAAAAATATGTGTGGGGGAAATACTTACGACAATTGCAATACAAGTTGGGGAAGGTCAAGGGACTTAGGTAAGATTTCTATATACTTAAACGGGTAAAATGTCAGCACCAATGTGCTTTGTAAGTTGTGTATATATAGTGTAAACATAAAGCAAACTTTAAAGAAAAGCTTTACAAATAATGCATTCATTAACAGAAGAAGTCAAGATTGAATTTTTTTAAAGTTCAAGTAATTCATGTGAAGGCTAGAAAGGGAAGATAGAAAAAAAAAGAAAAACAAAACAAAGAGTAAACAAAAAAGAAAACATCAGACGTAAGCTTAAGCATTGAATGGTTACATTAAATGCAAATGGACTAGATAAACCAATTGAGAAAGGTGTACATGCCAACAATGGAATAGTACTCAGCAACAAAAAAGGAGCAAATTATTGATATGCACAGAAACTCGGATGGACCTCAAGGACACCACGCTGGGTGAAAAGAAAAACCAATTTCAAAAGATCACATATCATACGATTCAACTGATAAAACATTCTTACAATTATCCAGATGGAAAAGTGGTTAGTGTTTGCCAGGGTTTAAGCCTGGTGAGGGGGTGTGTGTGTGGTGTGACTATAGAGGGTTCGCACTGAGGTGATCTTTGCGGTGATGGAATGTTGTGTATCTTGATTGCAGTGGTGATTACACAACTCTGTATATATAAATATGCACAAAGTACCATTGTCAAATACCTATTTTGATAGTTTATTATATTAGATAAGATGTAACCACCAGAGAATACTGGGTGAATTACACGAGACCCTTCTGTGCTAAATTCTCAGTTTCCTGTGAGAATGTATAATTGTTTCAGAATACAAAGTTTTATTTTAAAGTGCTGCTCGTGCCCTCACCAAGTGGCAGTGACACTCACTTCCATGTGCCCTCTAGTGCCCATTTGTTCTCCTGTTCAGCAAGACTTACGGGAAGCTTGGCATTAACCTAAAGACTCCCTGAGGCCCCGGGGTTACCCTAGTTATTCCAAGAAGGGTGTCTAGGCTTGCATTTGCCGAGAGAAACCTAATTCTACCCAGTTATTCAAGAAACTCTCTAGCTGAGAATAAGAACAAGTAATTGGAGAGTCTGAATTCAGGGCTCTAATTTCCTTGACCTTAACTTACAAGGGCAATAGGATTTGATTTAAGACATTAACTCTTTTAGGGGTGTATGCCTTTGAAATGGAACTTTCAAAGAGATTTAGTCTTTCAACTGGATTTCTCCCTCAGAATTCAGTAATGGTAGAGACTTTGTATTCAATTTGGGACTTGTCTGTGGTTCCTGGGTCACTCAGTGTTTGATCAGAGAGGCAACAACACTATGAACACTATAGAATAATTGATTTATTATAGTAATTAGAACTTACATCATTAAGGGAGGAAGAGGGAAAGTATGGTCTGGAATGGAGAGTTGGATTGTCAGAGAAAAGTCACCAGCCAACCCTTATTAGCCCCCAAAGCATGTGGACAAGTAGGAGCTTCCAGAGAAATCTGGGAAGCGAGGCATCTCCACCTGCCTGAGTGGAATCCCGGAAGGGAAGCAGATGGTGGGGTCTAGAAAGGCTGCTGTCTCTGTGTCTGCTGTGGGCGTGGGGCTGTGGTCACCAGGAAGAAGGGTTAGATACAAGGCAGGAGGAGCGAGGACTGGCATGAACCTGACCACCTGCAGTGTCTTCCTCTAAACTTGGGGTAGACTGAGGGCAGGAGCCCACCCACTGGCTACACCTGCAGCTGGCTCTCCCTGCTTCTAACCACTAGGACCTCAAGAGAATATGGATGATGCTTTATTTCCACTATCCACATCTCATATATATTTTTCTTTTGGCCAATTCTGATTCAGAACCATTGAAGGGAAGGAATTCTGGGAAACCCAATTCTGTCTTAGCCAAGTTGACGAGAGTCCAAAATCACCAGTTACTGTCTGAGATCAGATTGTTTCTCCTGCTCACTTCTAATGTCTTGGCTGAACCACGGGTGCAACATATTTGAAACAAAAGGTAGATACAATTTGAGAGGAAAAGGAAAATTGGAAGTAAAATCTTCAGACTTAAACAGAGTGTTCATGGAAACAATTTAGTAAACAAGCTGTTTGGATGCGTTTTTCTGCCTTATGGAGACACAATCCATCTTGCCCGTCAGTTCTCCCTTAGTAGGACGCTGCAGAGTAGTAGTTTGCATGAATTTAAAGACCTCTTAAAGGTCCAAGAAAGGCTCCTCAAACACTCCAGCTTGCAGCAACAGTATTTCTGTTGTTTAGAGGCCAGTATTTTACAGAGATAAGTTAACAGGACAAGAGCTTTGAAATAGTGGGAAAGAGGGAATTATTCTTGACACCGGCTGTTTCCAGACACACAGAGGATATCTGCTAGTGTACTCTCCCTGGCCTCCTCCAGTTCCTTCACACACTCATTTCTAGCAAAGAAGAAGTACTCACGTGTTGGATGTGTTTGGAGTAATGACTTGGACATGTGCTCAACCACTGAGTCATGATTTTCTTAGAAAGCAGTCATCCACAGGAGACACGATTTCACTCGGATGACACCTGTTGTTTCACAGGGCCACCCAGACCCGGACCAGGATGTTCAGGAACCAAAAGACCCGTATCTTCTGATAATATCTTGTTAGCCTTTTGCCTGGGTCCTTATTTCTATCCATTATTTTCAAACTTGGGAAGGAAAAATTGATACAATTTATTAACCTTCTTAATCACAGTTAAATAGTTAAAATTTCTGTTACTTAAAGGTAAAATCCATCCTAAATAATAGAGCATTTTTCCTTTGGGGGAAGCGCCATCTCAGTGGCTCCTGCTCATGGGAGAACAGGTGACTTACCTGATTGAAATATTGGAGCGATCGTCATCGTTCTTATATATATTGGTCAGGCTATTTGCTAGGCTGCTCTAACAAGGACCTCCAAAATATACGACTTTCATGTGACAAATGATTTCACCCCGAGCATAGGAGGCAGAGCAGAGATCCAGGGCTGATACTCAGATCCTGTGGTTCCCAGACTTCTTCCTGTCCATCCTGGCCTTTTTGTTAATATCACAAGTGTCCCACTTCCGCCTTCCAGCCCGTGATTGGAGTGGGCAGAAGGGAGGGGGAAGAGAAGGGCTCACCCTTTTCAGTGTAAGGACAAAATCCAGAGTTACTCATATCCTTTGCCCCTATGCCATTGTCCAAACCTAATCACGTTGCCACATGGCTGACTTTGCCAGAGAAGTCATTTTCTCAGTATGTGTACACGTATGTGTGTATGCATGTATTATTGTCATATAGGGGGGAGGGGAACTGATACTGTGCAGGAATTTGCAATCTCTACCACCATGCCTGGACTGCATTTCTGGTGGTGCCTGATTTGCTTCCAAAAGGGTCACTTTATTTCTCTTCTCTGTTCTGTAAATGACTGGGAAGCTGGGCCGGAGCTCATGCCGTCCTTTCTGGTTCCTGGCCAAAGAACACTCTCTTCTCATCCATCTCCTGCTTTTCTGCGTCTGGCAGAGAGTGTGGCGGGCCGCAGTGTTCTTCGTGCGCACGTTTTAGTTCATCACCAGCTCTAATCAGCTCAGTAGTTGGAACTAACATCAAATTTGGGAGCAGGTACATTTATTGATTTCAGTTCCAAGCTTTGGTCTTCAATCCAGTTATTAAAAAAAAATATATCTGTGTTTTCGTACTTAACTTTCATATCTATTCTCTGAACTGGCCCGAGCAGCTGGGGAGGAGAGCAGGAATGATTCACTGGTACGCCAACTCCAACATGCATTAATTTATTTGATCCTGAAAACAGCACAGTGAATTAGGTGAGGCAGTGTTGTTACTTCCAACTAAATATGAGGAAATTAACATCAGGAGAGTTCATTTTAAAGAGAGATTGTTGTAGAACCTCCATCAAACCAAAAGGTACACACTCTGGGAAGTGCTGCTACAGATTTAATTGTGTAATTGCTCAAAATAATGCAGAGAAAGATAACTGGACATGTTTTTAAAGCATAATAACTTCTTTGGGAGCTTAAGTAAAAATTGTTCATGATAAGACAATAAAAGAGCATGGCTTTGGAATAAGACGATTGGCTTTGACTTAGATCATCCACTTAGTTATATGGTCAACTGTATGTAAGTTACTTCAACTCTCAGATCTTCTATTTTCTATTCTGAATGGGTGTGATAACACTATTTCATAAGATTATTGGGAGCATTAAGTAAAAGTTCATATAAAAACAGCTACCCTAGTATTTAACATAACACTTAATGTAATTTGAGTTCGTCCTAATAACAAAAACCCAAAGCAGACTTAAATGAATTCAGTAAGAATGTGTTTGCTTTGTTTTATAAAGACAACCCTTGGTTTTAAATATTTTAATTATGGACACATATCATACCAGTATTTTTCCAGTTACTACCCAGTGGTAGAAAATCAGTAAATATTCAATATTCATTTGATGGAGGAATTGAATATCTTACATCAAAGGCTAAAAATCATAAGCTTAGTAACATAAATCATTTGAGGGCATTGTTGCATTAATTCGAGAGACATTCTGAATATATGTTTTGAAGTTGTTGTGAAAAAGACAAGATTTCCATAAATTTTCTCTTGAAGTCATTGTTGAAAACAAATGTTGGATATCTGATGAGTTTAGTGGTTCTTATACCCTGATACTCAAATTGAGAAAGATAATGTTACTGTAGTGGTGAGTTTACTTTAAATAATTAGAGCTTGATGCTTTCTGAGATTCCTTCAAGGGTTAATATAATCCCTATTTTGTTATAAGTTGCTGCAAAGATTTCTAAGGAAAGTTTTTTCCCCCTTCTCTTTTCTCAAATAAGAGCAATCAAAAACATTCAATACTGTACACAAAGTCATTCGCATTTGATGTTGAAAGAGATGATCCCATTAAGATGATTGTAACTTAGAAAAGTATCTCATTTTACAGTCCAGGATAGACTTCCCGTTGTCTTGCTATCTTCAGTTCCATCCTTGTCTAGCGTCTAAGATTCTGTAGTTCCGCTGTTTCTTCCTACATAAATCCAAATATCCAATATTATTCCTTGCACGGTAGGATGTTAGAGCAAACATATTTCATGTTGTGCAAGAAAATGTTTCTTTTATGTATTGTAAATAAACTGATCTATAAGGAAATAGGAGGGAGAAGAATATATTCATAGAATCCAAATTTCTGATAGAAAAAAATAATTTTTTCAAAAAAAGAATGTTTGTTGAAGGATGTTTTAAGATTAAATTTGGGTGAGCGAACAGAAGAAAAATCTGCTACACAACCATCCGTGGCAGGGTGAAATGGGGCTGGGAACAGAGGGGACAGTAAGAGGAGTGAGGCAGAAAAATATAGTTAAGTAACAAGCCTGGCCAAATAAGAAACTTTCTTTGGTAGAAAGGAACCTAACTTACAACTTCTCAGACTCAACCTTAGAGAAATAAAAAGAAAAGGAGGGTGCAGAAATCAATCTGGACTATATGATAATGAAAGATGGTGGCACACTCAAACAGAAGTTATAATTATACCTTGTGTAATTGTGTAATCTACACAATTGTTACCTCACACCATACTGTGTAAGAGTACACACTGTTTCACTGACAGTGCAGTCAAGTGAATGGTCAGTATGGTCCAACTTGATGGGCATAGTTTAGTGAAAATATTGTGACACTAGAATCAGAAATCAGAAATAAGATACAGTGAATGCATTTGATATATAAAATGTGATTGTATTTGGATCAAAGAGAATGATATAAATGCACTCTGAATTAACGGGAAAGAGAGAGACCAGGAAAAAAGCACAACAGAAAATACGCTGAGACATCATCTCTAGGTGAGAGTAGTGCGTCCGTGTTAACACTTCAAACAGCAGCAGCTGGTCCTCAGGGAAAAATCCATCCTGTTCAGTCTTTGTTCAAAAGAGAAAGTGGCTGTGTGGAAACACCAGCGGCAGATCTTCAACAGGAACAAATGATGTACATATTTCAAAAGAAGAACATACCGAACATGAGAAACTATCAAATGCCCCTGTGGTTAGAAGCTTTTGGGAAGATTTCTTACAGGATTATTACTAGTATGTCTACAATAAATTTTATTAAAATTATCCTCTCTTGGAGGGGTTATATGGCCGCTGTTCTCACCAGCACCAGAAGTACCACTTTTCGATCAGAAAGGTGAATGCTTATTCCACCCTTGATAACCTGAGGCAGATTTTCACCTGTGCATCAACTCTCTGTTTTTGAGTACCCACTAAGTAACAGGCATTGTGTTAGACGAATTAAACTATAAAATGAAGAAACAGTGCCCTCATTCTGAGGATATTGACAGTTAATGGTGAAGCTAACACCTTTGAAATAAAGAGGTAAAAGACTGCATACTAACATAGTACATTCCATTCATATGCAATGTCCCAAAATGGCAAACTTTGGTGATAGATACTAGACTAGAAGTTGTCTGAGGCTAGGGGTGGGAATGGGAAACGTTTATTTTTAACATAAATTTTACAAATACGGAAGATTAATTGTTTATTTGCTGAGTTTTGACAGATGTATTTATCTCTGTAACTCAAACTCCTATAAAGTTATTGACTGTTACCATCACTCCAGAACGTTTCCTAGTGTTTTTTCCCTACCCCATACTTTAGAGTTTCCCTGCCATAGACAGATGTGTTCTAGAGTTTTACATAAGTGTAATCATCCAGTCTTTTCTACAACTTTTTAAGCTCAGTATACTTTTGAGCTTCATTCAAGCTGTTGCAGGTCTCAGTAGTGTTTCCTTTCATTGCTGAGTAGTATTCCATTATCTGAATATACATTTTTGCTTTTCTGTTATTCTGTTAATGGCCGCCTGCCCAATTTTTCATTTTTCCATTTTTGGTGATTATGAATTAACTGCTATACATATTCTTATACAATCTTTTTGTTAACGTATTCTTTCTTTCCCCTTGAGTAAACATCTAGGAGTAAAAATACAATTTCTACCCACAAAATAGGTATTTTTTTTCTGTTTTATTTTTGTTTGATTTTCTTAAGTAGAAGGCTAATTCTATTTTTTTTTCAATGTGGTTGTACCAATTTACAGTCTAACCAATACTGTATGAGATTTTTGTTGCATCACTTCCTGAACAACATTGGGTTGTCAGTCTCTTTAATTTTAGCCTGTCAGGGGTTTATGTTATGGTAGCAAGGGAAATGTCAGCTCTTAGTCACGGGACAGTTTCGTCCAGGCCCACATTGTTTCTGTTTTTTAATTTTTTAAAAAATCAGGACAATACTCTTGATAACTTCATAGTCCGTTTCTATTCTGTTGGCTGCTGGTCTGTTCCATATTCCAGTAATCACTCCCACAGTTAACTTGGTGAAATAACTTTCGTATTACCTATAATTGTTTTCTTTGTCACCCTTACACCTTTCTCTTTGTACTTAAGGACATACCGCTCATCTGATCTTTTCGCTGAGTCATTTTATTCAAATGAAATGATTGGCTTAGTGCCAGCCTCATTCTAAGATTACCTAATGCAGTGTAAACAGTAGTGACATTTAATTGGGATTCTGTTGCTTCAAGTCTTTTTCAGTCATGCTTAAAACTGTTTGAGTTGTGTGAAAGTTTTCTTCAACACACCGGGTTTCTGGGCTCTCTCTATTCCTTTTTATTTCTCCCAAAGCTACTATTAAATATATACTACTAAAGGCTTGTTATCTGGCTCCTTCCGTTAAAGTCATGTGTGAGCCACGAAATTCCAGCAAGTCTTTCTTCAAATGCCTTGTTACTGTATAACCTAGATCACTATCTGTCTAGACTCCAGTATCACTTTTGCCCCAAAACAGCTGACTTGTTGCTCATGTGACAGCCCTGGATGGGCTGGGGGGCTCGGCTGTGTGGACCCACGTGGCAAGCTTGCCTGAGAGAGTTTATAACCAGCCCAGGAAGCCTCCTCAGTCACCCAGTAAGAATACAGAGCAACTAACTAGAAGATGAAAAAGGTTGAAAGCCATGGGCTTGGGGTTCTAAGGTTATCATTCTAAGTGATCAATAAACAGTATTTTCTCCCACATACTTACATAGGACCTTGTATATTATAGGCACTCAGGTGTTGGGTTAAAGTTATTAACTCAATTATAGAAATCAAAATAATGATTTCCTTATTGGTTTCATATAAATGACATCTAATTATGCACGTTTAACTAGTAGAGATATTTTACCAGAATACAATTATTTAATGACCAAGGAATATGAATAGTTATTTACTTTGAGCCAAAGTCAAATTAATCCAACTTTTGGAAGTAACGATCCTGAAAGGTATAATTGTTCAATGGTAAAGACAGTTTCTCACAAACTCAAGCAGGTAGATTATGTATCATTTTCAGCATATAAAGCGGAGCTCCCCTCAGTCACCAATGGTAGAAACGAGAGGGGGCTCTGAGATGTGCCTCAAGCTTCAATTTAGTAAGTATGAAATCAGAGTCACCTCCGCTTTTTAGACCCACAAATGCTAAAGTGAAAAGGCTTGAAGCATAAGAAATTGACAAAACATTAATGGTTTCAGCATTCACAGCTTGTCTTTTCTGAACTGAAAATCAGGCTCAGTCAGGTATGTATTAGGGTCATTGGGAAGATGACTTCTATTTGCTGCTGGAAATACTACTTTTTATCTGCATGTGAATTGCTTTTGAATCTCTGAGAACCGTGCATTGATCATGTATCTTGTCATATGGTGGGATATCTTTGTAGGAGTTTGGGTTACTTCATTTTAGTTCTGTGAGTGTGTATTTTTTATTCGCTCCAACCCCATTCTGATTTATTCATTTTTTGCTCAAAGAAAAAATGCTTGACACCTTCTGGTCCAAAAAGTCATCAGTAAAAATAGTTGATCAAGAGATTGGGGCTGAATTTAATACTAGTGTATTACATCTAATCTTTAGATGTTTGGAAAGACATATATAAAAATGTGTGATAAACTTCACACAATAACAATCCATCTTTGCATATGAAATTCTAGTGAACTGTGTTTAATTTTATTTGAGAATCTAAAGATCTGAAGAGAGTCACCAAATAAAAAAAGTGAACTAAAAGTGGGTTTGTAAGTGGTTATGCCCTAGAAAGCACGGATGCTTAATAAGAAGTCGTTTCCATCAGTTTCTGTGGCTGAATAATCATTACATTCCTGTGTATGGGCTGACCCCCAGTATATGTTATTCCAAGTTTTCCAATGACAAAACACAAGTAAAATTTCAATGAAATAGGAAAAGAAAGTCTATTTACAAGTCCATTTTTTTGCAATATTTTTAGGACTCATTCATTCATAAATCAGAACTATTAGAAGTTGTTTCAGTTTACTGTAAATCCAAGTAGGCAAAACAGTTTGTGGGCCAAAGGTGACTTGCCATTCACTCTTAAAAATACAATTTTATTTGAACATAGCAGTGACCATGCAGTTTCATATCATCTAAGGCTGCTTTTTCTCCCTAAAATGTCAGAAAGAAGTAGTGATTTTATATTATATATCATATTTTTAATATTGTATATAGTATTTTTTGTTATTGATGTTAAACACCGTGGGCAACATATTTGTTACAATTATTGTTGAATTGTCAGGAAATTGAAAAAGTAGAAAAGCAGATTGAATAATAAAGCTGTTTTCTCTTTTCTTCATCATGCAAAATCTCAGGGTCTCTGCTCATTAATTTGTTTTTGTGTCTTTTCCTGACTGTTTCTCTCAGATGAATGTACCAGAGTGTTCTCATCGGTTTCCGCGTGTCTTTAGTGTTCGGGGCCTCTCCCAGTGACGTGCCTGGAGCTTTGTCTTCCTCCGCTGTCGGCTCTCCCCTGTACATATCACGAGCTGTCTTTGTCCACTGCGGTGCTCTGCCGCTCCGTTACCTTCAGGCTCAGGTATCTCAAGACATATGGAAGGTGCGAGGGCCATTAGTTAATAAATCAGCAGATTATCAACCCTAACTGCTAGGAACAAACTTCTTTACTGCTCAGTCTCCTGATGTCTCCCAGCCTTTCTGCAAAATTTATGGACATCTCCACTGAGTAATTTTTACCTGGAATTTTCCACATAGGGAAATATGACTCAGAGTGGAGAAGGTCCAAGAAGAGTGGGCTCACACATACCTTCCAGGGCGGCCTTCCTGCTGCCTCTGTATTGTCTTTGCTCTGGAGAAGTGGATGGCTCGGAGCTGTAGATCAGAGTAGAAGGAAATGACCCACTGCCTCCCCACTCTCTACTATGTTTTGTGAATGCATGTGAATGTATATGTGCATATATATTAATATCTATGTCCATACAAATCAATTGAGGGAGAGATTTGTGGGGTTTTTTTCTTACCACCTAATAACAGCACTGGCATCCGATGCCAACAACTATACAAATTGTATAATTTAGAAGTATCTTTGCACATATCTGGATAACAAAAAAGGTACATTTTGTTGCAATAGACTTGGAGCCTCTTTATTTGACTTATTAAATATATTAGTTTAACTGATTTCCTCCAAAATATTCTATATGTAGAAACATTTCCACATCATTTACTTCATATGTTATATCTGATGGAATATATAAAGTGTATTTCTTTAATATGTAAGACATATATAATAATGTTTTAGCCATATATTACTTATCAGAGGTACCTATAAAATGTTCTAGTAACCCCAAAGAGCATATGGAAGAAAAATAAAAGCTAATGTAGTGAAAAAGGTTAAAATAAGTAAATTTAACTAAATCTTACAAGAGAGTTAAGTGTTCACAATTTACACTATATAGACATATTGTGCTTTAACAGGATGAGGGAAAGTGGGGGCATGAGAAGTCGGGGACAGGGTTGCCAGAGGGAGAAGATGGGCAAAAATTTAGGGGGGCTTTATAGTTAATTTGAAAAAGGGTGTGGCATCGCCCATGTCTGGTTTGTTTGAGTTTTTTTTCTTCTTTACATTAATAATTTGCCTCGGATTTGACTTTTGATTCTATTGACAACTAGGATGTTTTCAGGCACTGTAGAATAAGAGATCAGTTTGATACAGGATCTGAAATAAGTCCTTTCTCTAAAATAGCTGTGCTGCTTCTCCCCAGGACGAGTTCCATGTGAATTGGAACATCTAGATAATTTATCCAAGTGAAAAATTAGGGACTAAATGAGCCATGCAGTGTCGTTATGCTATTTAATGTGTAAGAAACTATGAAGGCAGAGCTGTGCGTGTGATTTTGGTAATGAAGCCACGCGGTTGCCATGGAACTCTTGCTCTGCTATTAATTTTCCTTTCCTCACACAGACTCGGTGTTTCTGAGCTTGGCAAGAACTATGCAGTCATATTTCCCATGCAAAATATTCCAGGAAAAAATATTAGCATTAATGTTAGAATTAAAGGATATAAATTACTTTCGTTGGAAGATTAAAATCATCACAGCAGCGATGCAGATTTCGCTGTCTTTTGAGGACCTGGTTTTTGCAAAAAGACTTTAAATGAATTTTTTGTCACTGGCATTAATCTTACAAATGCAAATTTAAAATAGCAATGAAAATAGAAGAGAAGAGTTGAGAAACCAAGCTATGAATATAGTGAGTTTACTCATTAAATTGTACTCATTCTGAAGAAGATCAGACTGTTGGCCCAAAGTGATGAGACCGGAGCTATTAAGAAAGAATTTTGTTATGAGTTATTTAATATATCATTTAAATAAGAAAAACACAGAATCTTGTTTCCTTAGGTTTAAATCAGAATAGCATGTACCATAAAAGAATATTTTTATGCTAAATGGGAAGTCCATGTCGAAAGCTAGAGCAGACCTTGACAAATTCACCTGATCAGTAAAAGTTACCTAGCCTTGCCTTGGCTAAAATTATATCATCTTTTCAATAATTTGCAACTCAGTTTGAAGCACAGAAGTAAGAAAAATAACATTTTTGGCAACCAAAATAATGACCATGGGCAAAGCTCAGTTATTCAACCAAGACTTATTTATTGAGGGCCTGCTTTATGCTTGACTACATGCCAGGAAGGAGTGACCAAAACATACATGGTTCTTATACTCCCCAAGTTCATTTGTTTACATTCCACATGGCTGCATCTTTTTACCCTTCCTTCAGACACGATTACAAATAAGATTACTTTTGTGCTTTGTTGCTAGGTCCAGAACACTGCAATTGTAATTATTTGAATACTTCTTATCAGATATGAGAATCTTATGACGGGAATCAGGAAAAGGGAGGGTCAGATAGAGGAGGATTAAATCTCTCCACTGGGGGGCAAATACTTTAACCCACAGTCCTCTCATCTCCGTCCGCCTCAAAATAAGTAAACAACAACGAAAAACTTCATCTTGCTTTTAAAGCGGTACCTCGGCTTTACTACCATGACGCATTAATTAGAATCATCAGCCCAGTCTGGGTCAGTGTATCTCCCATGATTTTTGTGCTTTCTTGAGACCAGCAGTTACATCTTAAGTACTTTGCCTCAATGGGAGAATCGTAATAGGAACTCCAGATTATTTTTTTAATGGATTTAACTGAAAAATTAAGGAACTTCTCTGGGTAATAATTTGGTTTAGATTACACAGAAGACCATAAATACATGGAGAGAAATGGAAGAAATGACAATGAAGTGAGCTACATGTGCAGCATGATGTTAAGGAGATCCCGAGTCCTGAGTCTTCTGTCTGAGCTTCGCCAAGAAGACACATGAGACAGAACACTGAGTGCTTAAGTCGACGCAGTGAGCTCCACAACTGTAAGTCCCCTTCAAGAAATACAATACAGGGCACAGGAAATAATGTGACTTTAAAGAGATTTAAATATAATTACCCTCTAAGGAATGGCTACTGTCTCAGCAAATACCGGTTATACAGTGCAGCGTTATCAACCATACACCATGTTATACATTAGATTCTCAGGCCTTATTCATCTTATAACTGAGAGTTTATACCCTTTTACCAACCTCTCTATTTCCCCGTCCTTCCCACAATAATATATTGCCTCTGTAAGGTAGGCTTATAAAGAAAAGAAATCGGGAAGTCCCTCTTCTAGTAGTTATTTTTAGTATTTTGTCTTTTTCCATCTTCAACATGTGTTACACATACTCTCATCTCTAAAGATGTAACTGTGGTATTCTTATCATGTGTATTATACATCAGATTTGCCTGAATTAGTATTCAAAATGTTGTCACTCTAGGGATCAGAGAGCCTTTCCACTTCTTATATTATTCATATTAAAATTAAAATTGGAGCATTTTACACCTGAATTACTTTCCAAATATTTTTAAATTAATCTCCTCTTTTGTAAAATTGTCAAATCAGTATAAACATTCTGAAAATAAAAACCAGTCAGTTAGTAACTTTGAGTGGTATCATCATTATAAAAGCTATATTTACTTGTATTAAATTAAAGAGCCCAGACATCATATGCTTACATACTTAAAAGTATATAAAAGAAACTAAATCCATGTAATGGATTATCTACATTTTTTTTACCACTTGCTTGTAAAGCTCCTTCTTGTCATTTATTATTTGATTGTTACAGGTGAGCTTTTAACCTTTACACTGAAATTATTTTGCAGAGACTGACAGAAAAAGAATAAATCCATTTTGATGACCCTTATAACTATGTAGCTTGCATCAGTCTTTGAACTCTTATTGATTCCATGTTTAGAAAATGTATTTTATGTCTACATGTTGTTCAAATTAATTTGGGGAATCTGAAAAGCAAGCAAAAGAAAACTAATACTTAAATGATTTTATAAAGTTACAGAAACCTTTACTCATAGTGATTTCCGCTATTCCATATTTATACAAAGAATAAATTTGTAACAGAAACATACTTGAAGGGAAAGAAGTAGACTAAATTATTACCATGGGCAAACATAACTAATTTAGTTTTCATTGAAAATCGAAACCAACACCCCCAATAATTCTATCAATAAATTAAATAATAATAATAGTATTAATAATGGTCTTTATTAATCATTTATCGGATGCCAGACCCCTTTGAGGTACTTTATTTATATTATCTCAGTTATTCCTCATAATAAACCTGTGGATTAGGTATTGTTACTTTACTTGTTTTAAGGGTAAGAATACTGAGATTGACAACCTCTAACCTTGACCAAAATTTCACAAAAGATAAATAATGGACCTAAGATTTGAACATAGTACATTGCTGTCTGATGAAGTATCTTCCTGGGATCTTAATTTCTATATATCCCCAACTCATCATATTGAGATTTAGGGTCTGTGGAAAATATGTGAACAGCAATTCAGGTTTAAAGTCAAGATTTCATAGAGAAGCCAGGATTAATGTCCAAAAGAATCAGCATGTTTTAGTAAAAAAATACTGTGTGTTTATAACCTGAGTTTAAAACCTAATGCCACCAGTTATATGCTGAAGATTGAACTTTCTAATCTATAAAGGTGTGAAATAACTTTACTTAAATTGATTACTTAATGCATATAGGTAATATATTCAAGAATCCAGTATTTGTAAGTTAAGGTCTACTGGGAAGTGATTAATAAAATGTATTTTATATACAAATGTTCAACTCAAATGGACCTTAAGGCAAAGACATTCACAATAATGAGAGTAGCTTTTAGCTGGCTAAATAATGTGATGGAATAAATTTATTTCATCTTGTCAAATCTTAAATTAAGCTAGAGATTACTTAGCAGAGAAACATCTGGTGTTATCCCTGCATAATACAAAGAAGTGGAATTGATTGATCCTAGGCTGAGATCATTTCTTTCTTTAAGCAACAACTATGTACTGAACATCTATTATGAGCATAGCTCTCTAATACACGCTGAATAGGATATCATCCTATCATGATTATAACATATTTTAGTAAGTCGTCTAGGATCTTACCTAAGGAGGAATTGTGTATTCACAAAAATCAGATAATATACCAAAATGTGTGATACTGAGAGACCAAATAATTCTACAGAAGTAGTGAGAATGGGGAGGGCAGATGAGCTGAAAGGATTGAAAGGATCTACTGGGTGGGGTAGAGATTGAGAGAGAAATGGCACTGAAATAAGAGGTGGAATTTGATGAAGGAGAGAAAAGAAAAAGACAATGTGAACATCATTGTCTTAAAAATAGGTCCTTCATGACCCTACCCCCATGGATTTATTCTGTTTCTCTTTCTGGAAACATAACCTGTGACTGAAGAGGGGGATGTATTTTGTAATTTGGATTTTGGATACCAGGTGGAAATACCTGAAGGCTTTGGAACCAAGCAGGACACTGTGGGGCCTTCCCAGTGGCAGACCCCTGGGTAACCCTTATTCATAGGAAAAAAGCCCAGGAGAGGAGTTACTGGGTCATATGGTGGTTCTATTTTTAGGTTTTTGAGAAACCTCCGTATTGTTTTCCACAGTGGCTGCACCAATTTACATTCGCACCAACAGGGTACAAGGGTTCCCTTTCTCCACATCCTTGCCAACATTTGCTGTTTGTGCTCTTTTTGATATGGACCATTCTGACAGGTGTGGGCAGCTGTCTCGCTGTGATTTTGATTTGCATTTCCCTGCTGTTAGTGAGGCTAAGCAACTTTTCATCTTCCTGTTGGCCATCTGCATTTCTTGTTTCGGAAAAATGTCTGTTCAGTTCTTCTGCCCATATTTTAAATGGGTTGGTTGGCTGGTTGTTTGCTTTTTGAATGAAGTACAATTGATTTAAAATGTTGTGTTAGTTTCTGGTGTACAGCATGGATGGACCTGGAGGGCATTCTGCTAAGTGAAATAAGTCAGACAGAGAAAGACAGATACTGTAAGATACCACTTACATGTGGAATCCAAAAAAATACAACAAACTAGTGGATATAACATCAAAGAAACAGACTTGCAGATGTAGAGAAGGAGCTAGTGGTTACCAGTGGGGAGAGGGAAGGTGGGGAGAAAGATGGAGGTGGAAGATTAAGAGGTGCAAGGTATCATGTATAAAATATGCTACAAAGATGTATTGTACAACATGGGGAATATAGCCAATATTTTATAGTAACTATAAATGGAGTATAACCTTTAAAAATTGTGAATCACTATATTGTATACCTGTAACATATAATATTGTACATCGACTATACTTCAATTAAAAATATGATATTGTAAAATAAATACATAAATTATTTTTTTTAAAAGTCTTTAGTCTCGTACGCCTTCCCTGAGTTCCACAGAGCAGACTCAATAATTTACTCATTCAAGAGTCGGGGAATGCAGAAACAAAGGAAAGACAGGCAAGCAACAAATACATGTGTGTATATGCCTGACTGGGAAATTGTGCTGAACATCAGAAATCGATGCGTTGTAATTGACTGCACTTCAATTAAAAAAAAAAAGTAATGATAGCTTGAGCTGTAGTTCAGCAATAAAACAGAGTCACAGGACACCTAGCTCCCTGTAAGGAGTATAGATAACAATGTGATGCATATCTTTGAGTAGTTTTGCAGAAACCAGGACCCCACTGGGTCCTGACCATGAGCACGAAGATCCAGAATGGTTGGGGCCAGAAGACTGATGCTTTAGATTCCCAAAACACCACCCAGTTACCTCACCACCAAACAATCAGGAGAATGCCCGTAGGCTGATCACCCACCCTGTGACGCTAACCTCTAATGTTGCCTTTGAGAATCCTTCCCAGAAAGCCAGGAAGGCGTTTGGATCTTTTGAGCACGAGCTGCCTGTTCTCCTTGCTGAGCGCCTTCAGTAAACTCTGTACTTTCTTTCCTTCACCACAACCTGGCGTCACTGGATTGTCCCTGCAGGGCTTCAGGCCAGTGGACCCAATATTGGTTAGGTAACAACTTGATTGATAACTTTAAACTTTATCATTTGAACTTTGTTGCATTGAGCTTCATGTGATTTCTCCAAGAATAATCAGTCAGAATTATACAACTTCTTTTCGTTTTTTATTTGGTTGGTTTTGGTTACTACTCATTTGAACTGGCTATTTCCTCCCATGTGGGAAATATGAGCACATGCATGCACGTGTGCACACACAGACACACTCACACAATGTACTTTCGTCTTTTTAATCAAGAGCAGTCCATAAAGCACAGCTGAAGGAAGAGCTAGAACTGATGTCTTTACCTTGCTACTTTTATGTTAATATTTCAAACCCTGATTACTCCGTTTTATATAGCAACAATCTTGTTGTTATTTAGTATTTAATTCTTGAGATTAACTTGAATCTTATACATACTATGATGCAGAAGTCAATATATACTTGAAGAATATAATTGAAATAGCAAACAATGTTTTCACTTCATGGTGGTAGTTAAAAGAAACAGTTTATTTTATGTTTTAATTTTCTTTGTATCAAGTGTGTGTTACTGAATAACTTCAGTCTCCTAGCAAATGCTACTCTGTCTTTGAATATAATTTAATGATGTATTCAAGGATTAATTCTCTGTTATCCCAAAGTATTAATCGCTCTAAATATATTAAAATTTGAGAAGCTGAATTCTTATTTTTGTCTCACAAATTCATTTCTATTGAAAACAGATTCCAGGGCTTTGGACTTTAATATCAATGCCCTGCCCACCTTAATCATCAGGTAGTCTCTAGATTGACAAAATGCATCACATTCTCTTCTAGATTTTTTGATGGTTAATACTCACATTTCTAATTTTTCTTTTGTATTTATGCTTACTAATGCTCCACTGGCAGATGTGACAGATACCTCTGTGAAACAACCCTAACCAATGTGTAAGAAGAGGGGGTGATAATGCTTATGAAAATTCTGTTGCTTGTATATTACTAGTAGCAAATAACTACGTTACATACCTCTTTTAAGAAAATGCTAAATTTCTGACCCTTCCACTATCAAGAAGCAAAGGCCCCTAATTCACATGCAGTAGTGTCAACAATAACCCATAATTTGGGGCAACTTCATCTCTTTTGAAGAAAAGCTCTAAGTCAGCATTACTAAGTTCAGATTTAGAGGAAACAGAGTGATGGATGCGTACAAGTCCTAAAATTTGAACTCATGCTCTTCCCCCTGAGGCCATTCCCTGTTCGCATCTGTTTATTTTCTGTGAATCAGTGTTTTTTTTTTACTATGCATGTTTCTGTCTAGTGCTCAGGAACCATGATCTAACCTCCTCCTTCCAGACAAATACTGTGTTACATATTAGGGACTGTGGACTCACTGGCTGCATCTTGCCTGCATGTGGTTCTGTTGCAGGAGGTCATGGAGAAGACATGACCCTGGTTGACCTGTGGGCTGAACCTTGGGAACCTGAGGCTCCTTACCCCATCCTCTGTTCTTGGAATATCTGCTCTGCCCATCATCCCACAGTGAGAGCTCTTTTCAAGGAGACAGCCTTGAGAGAGTAGGTGTGGTTGAGACCATCCGGATGGTATGTGTGACTGAACCCAGTTAAGGACTCTACAGAAACTTAAAATTCGGATGGGGAGGGGAGCAGAAATCTACTCAACTTGTGGCCACCCAAGACAAGCCTTGTAAGTTCTCTTGCTTATTAAACCTGCCACCTAGCAGTCTGGAGTGGCCGGCCTCATTCTTTGGTCTCTCCTTGCCCTTCATGTACAAGGACCAATTTCACATTTCAGTGGGGAGCTCCAGAGGCTGCAAACCAACAGATTCTTAACTTACAAGTATCCTGCCCCGGTCTTGAACTTCAGTCCAGTCTTTTATTCCTGCTACCTGCCTTTTCTTTAGCTATTGTTCCCTATAACGTCAAGGTGTCGTAGCACTGTTCTTCATGTTGGTCACTTTTTATTTTTCTGAAATAAATGATTGATTGACAATTCCTTGTAAGATAGAATAATGTGGTTTTAATTGGTCATAGTTATTTTAGTGAAGAAGAAATAAAATTATTTTATCACATGTCTTCTATCCATATGTAGAAATATTTATAACCTTTTACCAGCTTTTGATTTATTTATGCACTTTTTCCTTTTTAAAGATAAAGTGATGTTGATCCCAGTGGCTTGTACCATCTTAGTCTATTGAATTGCTATTGTCCTTTGACTTCTCTTGGGGAAAAAAAAATTCTGATCTGTCACTTATGAAAAGTGCAACCAAATGTTAGGAATTGCATCGAGAGCAGGCCTGAATACATCTTCTCTGCTAAGATAAATCAAGGGAGGCCATGCTTGGAAAACTAATGTCTCCATTGAGCTAGAGAAGCCTAAGCCTTTTCACAACAAATACCAGTTTATTTATTTTGACTGTTGGCTACCAGTATTGGTGGAGAAAAAAATATATCTATTTTATTTAACAATTCCAACTGCAGCCTCAGGTTTTTTGCAATTACATTTAAGTCAAAAATTGTTTAACTTGGAAAAATGAAATTACACAAGTAGAACCAATTATATATATTTATTATTACATAGATTCTGCTATATGGAAAAAACAAATATCTCTTGAAATTGAACTATAGGCTAAAATTCTGAAATAACATCAGTAATTTACAATAGGAAAGACCTAAAACTTGCATTTTTATTATACTTAAGTTTAATTAATATTTCTTCCTGTTTGGTTGAGATGTGATTAATGTACAGCACTGTGTACATTTAAGGCACACAGAATTACGATTTGACTTTAGTACATCATGAAATGATGACCATAACAAGTTTAGTGAACATCCATCATTTCATGTAGATACAAAATAAAATAAAAAGAAGAAATATTTGTCCTTGTGATGAGAACTCTTAGGATTTCCTCCCTTAGCATCTTTCATACATAATGTACAGAAGTGTTAATTATATTGATCATGTTGTGCATTACATCACTAGTCCTTGTTTATCTTATAATTAGCAAAGGGCAGTCAATGTACTTTTTGACCACCTTCATCCAAAAAAGAAATGGTAAGTTAGATTATATTTTTAGATATACTATTAAACTCCTGGGTGCCAGGACGTTTTGTTTTGTCATCATTGTTTATTATGCTGCACATAATGCAGCACGTTTAGTGTTTAAATATTAGAGTTTCAAGTAAATACTATTTCCCGTTTTACAGATTAAAAAAATAATAGGAGTGGTCTGTCTTGGTAGTATAAAACTGGGAGAAAAAATATTTTTCTCTGTTTCTATCAGGAAACTAAATTTATGTCTATGGTGTACTGAAAAGCAGCAGTTCATCATTCATAACTGTGTATTAAACATAACAGCATGTTAGAGCTTTGAAGAGAAAACAAAAGCAAAAAAATTGCTTATTGGCAGCTTACAGTTTCATAATTTTTTAAAATCGAAAACATTGGGAAGTACTTTTCCTCATTTTAAAATGTAGAATTGAAATTTTATCAAGCTTTATAAACTTTTTTGTGAGAGAATTATATAATATGTAGATTTTACATTACTAGTGAGATTCTAAACTCTCAGATGTCTGTTAATTGAACTTGAAGCGATACAAACAACGGTGGAGGATTAATGAGAAGACAGTAGTATCTCATCTGTATTATTTATATCTTCCAACAAGATATTTTATAAGGCATTATAGTCTGTTAGAGAAGTTGTATGTTTTGTCAAAACAGATCCATTGTTGAAATCTTGACCTTACCATTTATTACCTACATGTCCTTGAATAATTTCTCTTTATTTTTTTATCTGTAAACTGAGATTATTTATCTGTAGACTTGGGATAATAACATCAATTTAGGAAATGTGATATATTATTTAGCAATATCGTATATATGAGTTTCTAGTGTATAGAAGCTTCAAAAAATCCACCAAGACATATTGTATTTCTACATTAAATGAATGGTCTTTCTAGCCATGCCATTGATTTATCATTTCTTTTTTCTTATTTATATGTGTGCTTAATTACCTAGATTTGTTACTGAAACAAACTGTCAAAAAAATCTAGACTTGGATAAATAAAACTTTATCTAGAACGATTTGCAGTAAGGAGAATGCTCCAATCTCAGAAATCTGCATTTATCTCAAAATCAAACAGAGAAGACTTTTTTTTTAATTGAGGTATGATTGACACATAACATTGTATTAAAGTTTTAAGTGTACACCATCATGATTTTATATTTATATATATTGATAAGTCATCACCATAATAATTCTAGTTATTATCTGTCAGTTGCCACCATATGTAGTTAGAAATTTTTTTCTCTTGATGGTGACTTTTAAGGTCTACTGTCTGAGCATCGTTCAACATGCAGTACAGAATTATTCACTGTAGTCTTTCCTTTTATTGGGAAGAGTAAGAAGTCAGTAAGGGGAATTTGGGCATGCGGTAGTAGAATTAGCAGACTGTAAATTCCATGAGATTTGACAGAAAATGTCTCGCTGTGGTCAGCTGAATGTCTGGGTGAAGCTGTCAAGGGGGCAAACTGAGTACTTGCTCTAAAGCTGAGATTCAGGGGTCTGTGGGAAGGGAGGAAGCCTGACTACAGTTGGATCACGATGAAACAGGGGGTTAGAAATGGTCAGGAGTGAACACTTGGTCAAAACTGAAATGAAAACCACGCGGAAGAAGTTCTGCCTGCATTTCAAGTATTCTGTGTCTTAGGGAAATTTTTGTTTACCCGGAATTTGAGTAGTGCTTCTGCTGCGGACAGCGATGCAATTTATTCTTAAATGTTACCTGTTTCCTTCTTATCTGAGATTTGTGCTGGAAGAAAGAAAAATAAAAAGGACACTGAATTTTTGTTTCCATTTAAATATGGTACTTTTGAAGAGACGCTTTGAATGTAATGGTGTAATGGTGCTTTACTGAAAAAAAAAAGTAGATTTCTCAAAACATAAAGCAGCAGTTATAATGTCATCCCATGACTAAACCTTTTCTAATACACCTGTGGAGAAAAACCAGAATGCTTGCTTACTTAGAATAAAAGTCAAGAAATATATTACGACAGTGTCTAGCAAATAGTAAATACTATTTCATCTCTTATTATTGTTGTTACTACTATTACTATTACTAAATTTGTGTTTTAAAAAACATTTTGTTATTAGCAATAAAATCTAGATACAGAGTTGATTTCTTACATCCATTAAACTATTTTTTTGTACAATTATTTATACAAATTCAGCAGAGGTGAAAGCACGTCAGGGAAAGTCTAGGAACACACCGCCGTTCGGCAATGGCACGTGTGAATGCGTAGCTTTACACCTGGGAAACAGCTATGTTAGGAACCTTAAATGAGAACTCAGCTCACTTCAGAGGAGACAAAAGAAGGAAAAGAAAGGATATGTTGGATCATTTATTGTACTTCGTGACTCACTGTATAAATTAGATCTATGTAGACAAGAGCTCATGCTGGAGCAAAGCCCTCGTGAGTGCAGAGGCTGAAGTCTGAATCTTAAAATTTTGAGAAAAAGGTACATTCGTTAAACTATTGAAAGAGCAGTTCTCAGTGGCATTCATATATAAATATGATGTTGTGACAAGTTACAAATTGAAGATTTGGGAGACTTTCTGAAATATATTTTTTCTCTCTGCCTGAAGGATGCAGAAATGTTAAATGTCAGGTCTGATGGCAGCTTTAGTTTTATAGGTGTGTTGAAATAACTTTCTAAGTCCACGATGGAGTCATTCCCCCTCAGGGTGCCATGTTAGCAAACCAGAACTTAGACAACTTTTGAATCCTTTAAAATGCTTTCCTTGCCCAGAAATGCTAAATATTGTCAGCCAATCCCCAAACTCAAGCCAACTGGGGCTTTCTTATCCAAACAGTGTTGACTGGGTGGCCCCAGCCAACCAAATACTTTCTGTTTGTGTCTTCGTTGTTTATTCTTTATCCTATAAAAAAAAAAGCTTCTTAATTTCTGTCCCATTTTGCAGTTGTCTTACAGGAGGGTTCATGAAGTATTAAATAAAGTTTGTTTATATCACGTAAATTGTCTTCTTCAGTCAATTTTTAAGAGGTAAATGACAAGTAGTAATTGAACATGTCTCAAACCAATTTCATTTGAATTATCAAGTAAATATCAAGGCTGTTTTCTCTCAATACTTTGAAGTACTAAATGATCCTGGATAGTATTTTGTTAATAACTAACTATGTGAAGTCTTCTGATATGCTAATTTTACCAATTGTTTAATTTTTGTAAAATACTTAATAATTTTTTCAAAAGAAGAAAAATAATTACTGAAACAGAGAGTAGCTTTATAAAGATTATAATCATTATTTAAAGAATTTCTAAGTACCATTTCTACTTCCAGAACATGAGAAACTTAAAAGACAAATTTTTTACATTCAATAATCCTTTGTCTTATTGTGTAAATGCCTCCTGCAGTGATTTACATTTTAATGAAGTAGTAACAAAACACCTACAGCTATTCTAAATGATGTACTGTCACATGCGCTGTTGAGAAATTAAAAGACAGCAGTATGAACACTATTATACAAGCGTGAAAAGACATGTGATATATAGTTTCAATAATCTACTTCATCTTCCTCTATACACCTCTTCAGATTCTTAAAGGGTATGGGTTTTTCCAGCGCAGGGTGAAGCCTTGAGCATCCCCAAGGTGGTACACACCCGTGTGGAATCAGCTGCCCAGGACGAAAGAGAAACTTTGTGGAAGAACTGAGTCTGTTGTATCACACGTCACAATTTTGATTTTACTGTATCACACATCACAATTTTGATTTTAAAAATTTAAAAGGGAAAGAAAAACACCTAATAGTATAATGTTCACCGATTATCTTCAAAAGATGCTCTTCATAAAATATGAAAGGTGTCTTTTCAAAACTTGTTTTCTACATGGAGAGGAAACACTGTCTTTTGACCATCGTTTCTTGCGTGCCAATGTATTGTAAGGCCTCTTGGCATAGTGAAATTGCATCCTGCTTCTGCTCAAACCTGATTTTTTTACTGAGTTGGAGTGATGGTGGGGTGGGAAGGCATACTTTATGGCCATACGGTATATTGTCTTATGATATCTCAAGCTGTAGCCTCTTCTGTATTGGAATCAACGTGCATTATTAGAGTAGGTGATACCGTTGTGTAAGTGGCAAAGCCTTCTACTTCCCACTAAATGTTTTTGATTCTTTGTTACTGTTACTAATCCACTCATGACGCATTGCTTTACGTTATTTTGAGTATGCTTATTTTTAAAAGTTCTTGCATATTTTTTAATCCTAAATGTCAAGGAAGACATTTAGGATTAAAAAAAAAAAGTCACATTTGAAGGGATTGAAATAATCAGTCTAATACTAGATGGTCAGCAATAATTTTGATGTACTTACTAGTATGGTAAAATACTATTTTATAATGTCCATGAAATACCTCAAATAATATATAATTATATTTGCCAGATAATTAAATAAATTGCATTTCCTAGGTTTTACTTCAGTATTGTCTTGCTAATTTGGCAAAACTGTATACTAAAATAGTGATACTTTTTTTCTAAACAGATTAATATTAAGTGCAGCCTCTTGGTATAAATTATGCCTTGTATGCAGCATATCTCAAGACGAACTCAACTCTGTGTTTCATCATGAGAGTGCCATTGTAAGAGTGATACTAATCTGGTCTAGAAAAAAATTTTTTAAATTGACGACAGACCTATTTGAAGTTCTGTTTGGGCTGCCCGACTGGCACCTTTTCTTTCTAAGGAATCCAGAAAAAAAATAATCTGAAGTTAACATTGAGAGATAGTCAAAGAGTCCTGAATAAGCACAATAAAATAAAATCTCCTTGTGCAAAACGCACATTTGGGGTGAAAATTGCAAATCATTTAAAATGTTATAACTTGTATTGTTTTTATATAAACTACTTGCCAAAGTAATATTTACAAGACATTGAAACGGACCATTTTAATATCTTCAAGAACTTGATTTTTATTCTTTATAGTCACTAGCTAAAGAAAAACAAGACGGATAGAACCATGTTGTCATTTTCCACTATCCTTTTTGCCTCTGCATTCGCCCAGACTAATAAACTCCAGTGTTCTTCAAGAAGTAAATAAGATTACAGTACTGTACTTGGTCCCTGGAGAACCCATGGTGTGAGAACATTTCTACTCATTTTAGAATATTAAAATAGAAGTCTATAATCCATTTGCTGCAAGCAACAGCATGACATTCTGAACCACCTTGAAGTTGAAAAACAAAACAAAACCGTTTGAATTCCATTTTATAATACTTTATCTTAGTATAGAATAGAGCACCATGGATTATAGTCTTAATGTTATTTTTCAGAGGAGGAAGCAAATTTCTTGTGGCGTAAAGTACACTGCTAAGACATGTTTTAAGAGTCTAACCTGCAAGATCAGCTTCAGTGAAGTAAGTGCAGTTCAGTTTTCTATAACCTTTCTCAGGTCAAAATATTCTAGGAAGAGAGAATAAAACTGTTTCCACAGAGAGCAGCATGTTAGATGAGGAAGTAACTTAACCACATCCATCTCCTGCCCATAAACCTGGAAAAGTGAAACAAGGTTAACACTATATGTGCAATATATATGCACGATGATGTTTCATAATAAACTGGTAATCTAGTAAGTAAAATGTTTCTCTGAGTTCTCTGAGCTGCTCTAGCAAATTAATCAAACCCTTGGAGGAGGTCATGGTAACCTCTGATTTATAGCCAGTTGATTGATGCGGGTAGCAGCCTGGACTTGTGATTGGTATTCTGAGTTGGAGAGGGTCGTTGGAATCTCCAGGCTGTAATCCGGCCAGTCAGAAGCACAGGTGACGTCTCGGGCTTGCTACTGGCATCTGAAGTGGGGGTCATTCTTATTGGGACTGAACTTTAACCAGTGGGATCTGATGCTATTTCAAGGTAGATAGTTTCAGAACTGAGTTAAATCATTGGACACCCAGTTGATGTCCAGAGAATTGCTTGTTGGTGTGGGGAGCCACACCCTGCATGGTGGGTCCAGAATCCAGAGACTCCAGTATCATGGAAGCTGGCAGAAGACCCAAGGCTCCTGGGTCAGACACAGACGAGGGTGTCTTACTCATAACAACAGCAGTAGGCAGAGCATCATTTTGTTCTTTTGTCAGTTTTCCAAAACCCAGTTCCCACAGGCAGTGCCACAAGCTCTAGTAGATCCTTTCACATACATTGATTTTTTGTTACAGAGAAGGAATCCTGAACTTAAGAATCCCAAATCACTGATATTGGACTACAAGCAAACATGTCCAATCTTTCCCCATGAAGAGACATTATCATTATTTTACTGGACAGTAAACACATCTGCCCTTTGATGTAGCAGAAGAGATTCTCTCTGTCTTCCAAGGCTATTTGCTATACACACATCCTTGAAAATAAAGTTTAAAATGAAAGGGCAGTTGGTGCCTCTTTTCTCAGGATGCGAAGGATTGTGGGAGATCTATGGGGAACAGTCTTACAACACAGCAATGAGATGCTGCGTTAGCAGCCATGGGGAACAATTACCGATAGCAGGATTAGCTGTTAGAGTAGTAACCACGTGAGCTCACGTGCACGCATGCATGCTGGTATCCACACGCACAGAGGTCGTTTTTTTCCTTTTTTTATTATTCCCAAATAAAGTAATTAAATTTTATAATACATAGAGGTCAAATACCCAGCCTAAATATATATGATTGCCTTAATTAACCTAGAAAATAACCACTAGAAATATCTACCAGAATTAAAGACAGTAAGTTTCCTGAAAATTACAATTCTGAGTTATGGGTAAACAATTGCATTTCTAAAAAGTACTGCAATTTTAGTGCTGTGTAAACTTTTTAATTTAAAACATACGTGAATTATGCACTGTGGAAAACTAATTACCTATTGCCATCTGTATTTAGCCTAACAGTATTTTATATATTACATACTGTCTAAGAAAGAAAAACTACAGATTTAATCTACAAGTGTAGGTATTTTGTGTTGATGAGTACATTGTCTCTCTTTTTTATAAGTTTGACTATTATCCAAAGGATCATTCTCTTAAAAATTCACAGGTGAACACAGAGATCAGAGTTTTAATCACCTTTTGGTTTTAATGTTGAAAATTCATGTTACAAAATTTACAAAATTTACTCCATAGTATTAAGTATAAGATGATCTCTTTAGCGCTTGATGTTTACTCTAGACCCTGTGTTAATTTATTAGAACCTAATTAATTTTATGTGCATCTCAATTTTTTTTTTTACCATTTCTGAATTTATATATCCAGGCACATTTGTCCTGTAATTCACTCTAATTTGGATGATTGTTTCTTTCTTCACTCTGAGCATTTTTCTTTCCTGGGAGATATTTTGTGGTTATAAAGATAGGATAGCATAAGTTTTGGAAAAAAGGGATGATGAGAATTTGTATAACATGTTGAACAACATTTGCTTAGAATAAACTCTTTCTCTTTGGAAGTGTCTCTCTCACAGATTTGTCACAGACAATTGTTTCATGGGTATCAAAGCATCTCCTATTTGATAGCTTTTATTGTACAGACACCTGAAATGTGTAATCTGGATTTCTCCTATCTTTTTTGTTCTTTTCTGGTCAATACATGATAATACCCTTATTTAAAGCTATATTAAGTTGTATTCATCATTTAGCAAGACTATTGTTACTCTTTTTTGTCTTTGTAGTCCTTTAAAGAATGATAAAATTGTAATACTTGGATGTTACCATGGTGATCCTCTTTTCAACTCTTACAAGAAAATTTTCTTGAATTATTTATTTCCTTTTCCTTAGAAATTTCCTATTAGTTTATACCTATTTACATTGTCTATTGTATTACATAGAAACTTTCATGTTATTTTGTAGCTGAGAAAAACTTTTCTTGCTCATTCTCTGAGGATGAGAAACGATAAATAACTGTGTTTCTGTTTGGCAGGGTGACCAGGAAACTCAGAATAGTTTCCTAGTTTGCTAGGAAATGACCATTTTATTTTAGAAAAGAATAATTTTATTTGTCAGATATTAATGTTGAATGTTGTTGGCAAACATTTTTTAATTTTTTTTCAGTTAGAAGAAAATGACCTGCATTTCAAAAAATATATAGTTATGTTACTTTAATTGGTACTACTGAACAGATTGCCACAAACTAAGCCACCTAAGTACACAAATTAATTATCTGACAATTTTTGTGTGTCTGGAGTACAGCATGGTATGGCTGGTCTGTCTGCTTAGGACATGAAAAGGCTGAAATCAAATGCTGGTAGGGTTGAGTTTTTGTCTGGGGTGTCTAAGGGGAAAACAAAACGAAACAAAACAAAACAAAACAAAATGCTGTTCTAAACCCATTGCTTTTTGGACAGTTTGGCTGCTTGTGTTTGTGTGAATGGATTCCTCAGTTCTTTGCTTGCTGTAGGCAGAAGACTGCTCTGGGTGCCTAAAGGCCACCTGCCTTTGTTGCCACATGGTCCCCTTCATGTTCTATTTACCTGTTTTTGTCAAACCATTCTAGTGCTTTGCCTCTCTGACTTCTTCTTCTGTGACCAACTGGAAAAAAATCCTCTGCTATTCAAAAAAAACCTATGCATTTAGGTCAGGCATACAGGAAGAATCTTCCCTGAAGATCAGTTTTGCCATTGAGGGGAAAAGCCTCCGTTCTTGTCTTGCCCAAAGAGAAGAATTTAGATGGGAGACAAAAGCATTGCATAATTAAAGCGTTTTGTTTGTGAAGCAAAAGTACACTTCCGAGAACTGAAGGCAGCCCCATCCAAGAGAGGATAATGGCTCCGCCCCTCCTTTGTTTCTCCTGTGTTATCTCCTGGCTTCGGGGCTGTTCTTGTGATTGATTGACAGCTCATGCCCTTTGAGTGCTTAGGTCTGCCTGTCTCATTTGCATATGTTCTTACTCAGGATGCACACAAAAACCCCCGGGGGAAGGGGGAGCTAAACTGCAAGGCTAATTACATTGTAGTGTGCCTTGGGTCCTGTCAGAGTGGGTCCTTCTCTTTATTGCCCAGTAGCAGCATCCAGTTCTAACTGGTTTCTAATCATTTAGAGAAAGTGAAACTCTGAAGCCCCTTATTCTGAGCACGGGTGTACCATTATATTCTGTGTTATTCCTTCCCCTTTCTACTCCCCTTGCCTGGTGCCCCTTCCTATCTAACTGCCTAACATGCCTATTATAATAATCAGTACACAGGAATATGTTGGAACATTGAAAGTTGAATGTTTCTGGAATATTTTGAAATATTTTCATCAGGTATGATTTTTAAAAATACTATATATAATTATCATCTTACATATAAATTTGTCTTTTTATAAACTTACATATCAGTTTTCAATATTTATAAAATATTTTTACCATCTTTTAAAATTGAAGCACTGATCTTGACAATAAGGTTATTGTATTTTTCTTACTCATTTTCTTGTAAAAATAAATTTTCTAATCCATTAAGTCTCTAATGGTACTCAGATAGATCAAATTACATAGATAGGGATATTTGGTAAATTAATTGGTAATAAAGATGATTCACAGTTTTATTTGATCTTTAGTACTGCATAACCACATCAGTGAATTACATAACTCTAGATGTGGACACACCCCAATATTTGACTAAGATTTATTAGCCATTGTTTGGGATCAATTGGTGCTAAATACAAAGGATATATAGTTTCAAGAACATTTTAACAAAGATCTACTTAAATAATACTGATTAAATATTTTATTTTTCATAACATAGAGTGTAATTTAGAAAATTCAAAAATACCTTTGACTAGTTATGCAGAAAAAATCCTGCAAATCAACCTAACCTACATAAAAAATAATTTTAAACACGTAGATATTCATGTTTCAGCATAGTTTAACAAAGCTATAGTCATGTGAAAAAGAAAGGAATATAATGACATTTTAATTTTAATTTAGGAGGGTAATGTTTTTAGAACTGAAATTTTGGTCTGGGGAGAGCTCAGAATCAAATCAAATACATCTATAAAATTATTTTGAATATTTACAACCCTCTACAAGTCAAAACAAAATTCTGCATATGATTTAAAGTGGTGGATCTAATTTATAAACTTTCTAAAATTTATCTTGGGCAACACACAGCTACATTGTCCTGCAGCAGAAATTTATCCAAAAATTGACATAGATCTAAAAACTATTTTTCCTAAGGCAGAAAAAGTGAATTCTTTGAACTAAAACAAAAAGTGAAAAAACTCAGAAAATTCAGGTACGTAATCTTGAATCAGGAGAATTTGGCACCGTGTCTTTGAGGTAACTTCTGTTTATATTATGTCACTAAATATACGTGCCCTGGCATTTGTGAAACAGAGTTCATTTTACTTACGGAGCAGTTTCCTTGGTAATGTTTTTCTTCAAAGCCCTATTTATGAAATTGTAAATCCCCTTGCTGATATTAGATATTGACCTATTGATTTTTTGTGCCAAACATGAGCTCAGAATTCATTTAAATCAAATCGGTGTTTAGTGTGTATTTCTCTGGTTTCTTTCAGAAATCAGTAAGTATATGAGAGAATGTAGTTTTAGCTCTGGAATTAATAACATCCAGGGAATCGTAACCATGACACAGAGGAGGTCGTGTTGTCTCAATTTAATATTCTTTCTTGTCTTTGTTGAAAGGCACTGGGCATTATTCAGTTCAGATACTCGTGGACAATCTCAGAGGTGTTATCTTTGAAAGATAATAACTATGAATACTCACAGTCAGAAGTTAGTCCTGAGAGGATTATATTAGCAACTAGCGGGATCTCCCCAAGAAAGGAGAGTATTTGACAGTTTGCCAGTGTGCCCTGGGAAGACTTTCGAACTTCATAAGTGATTCATGCAAATGAAACGTGTAATTACAAAATGAGGGCGAGAGTAGCTCTGTAAAAGAAATGAATCCTATTCTCTAACATAAAATGTTGAAAAATCAGTCCAAAAAGGGGGGGTACATTTACATTAATCAAAGTTTTATTTGCGTTTGATGCACTTCCCTTTCTATTATTAAGATTTCCTTAAAATTCTTTCTCATGTATAACTATGATTTGTCTGGCATACACATATAATATAGTCCTACCTCTCTGAATAATGATTATTTATATCATTTTACATATGATATAAATTATAATTAAGTGCTAAATTGCATAGATATTTCTTGTACATTGACAGAAACAAAATGTTCCTAAAAGTAAATGACATTCTTAGGTTTATTTATTTTTAACCTCCCAAAATATTTTGTAGGACTTTTAAATAGTAGTATCTGTGAAACTTATGCAAGTACAAATATTATTTACTATGGCTAGAAAAGCTTACTGTATTTCACAACATATACATACCCCTATACAAAAATGATAGTAGTTAATTATTATTTTTCTTCTAACCCCTCTATTTTAGTATAAGGCGAGGTCTACATTCTGTGCTTAATTAATTACTAAACCTTTGAATCAGATAAAATTTATAAGTCCTAATTCTTTTTGATATTTCAAAAGCACAGCTTTTTCTCAATATCTGGGATTAGTTAGGTAAACTTTACATTTTTTTCAAGCAAGTATTTGATATAATTGATATACATTATAAGATATTATTAATATTTTTACCAGATCGTAAGTCAAAAAGTAAAAAGCATTATATTGTTAAAAATTGTTTCAGTAAGCAGGATTAACTGACAGCTTGCCTTTACAGCAATTACATCAGAAACAGCAAAATTTTTGCAGAAAATCCCATCTTGGACTTTCAACTATAATTATTTCTGTGGTTATATAGGTTTTGCTACCTTCCTCTTAACTGAAATAGGAACTCATTAGCGAGTAGTTTGCAGTGATTAATTAGAAACCTGTTGAAAACATCTTTTGAAGATAGCTAAATTAGACTTTTCATTTTTTCCCCCAGATAAAGCTTTATACTAATTGGCTTTTTTTTTTTTTCCTATTCAGTGGCAGTTTGTGGTTTGGAAAGTTACTGTTCTTTAATATCTTTCAAGTTCATAGATAAAAAGAAAATGCACAGTTTGATTTTATGTATTTTTCCTTTTATGTGGAATAGACCTGTTCACTCTAATGTATGAATTTAGCAGAATATCTGGGCACATAGAAAGTCCAGCAATCCACTGGAATGCCGTGGGGTCATTGACTGCTCCAGGATCTTTAGCGAGATAAGTGACAACACTAAGGGAATTGTGTGACCGGCGATCAAACAAACTAATAAATAAAATCTCCCTGAAATTTCTGTCTCTATCTGTATCTATCATATAGTTACCACTTGGAGGAATTTCAGTTGTTTGATTTCTCAACATTAGTCTTAAATAATTATACCTCAAAGTAGAGCCATTTCCAAATATTTCCAAGCCCTTATTTTTTCCAATATTATGGCAGTGTGATAGTAGACTTATAACGCTGAAATGGAGAACACATTCTAAAAGTTGATTACTACATTTTGCTTTATGTGAAGCAAAAAGTTTTGCAAGCTTTTGTTAATATGTAATAACATTTCAGCAATGAAAAAGATAATTATAGAGATCAGCTAGCCATAAAACCTCTAATACACATTGAATTTTCTTTCTGGAAACAGTACCATGCAAATAAAAAGCTAACATACATGATTTGGTTAGCACTGTAAAAACAAAAACAAAAGACAAAAACCAAACACTGTCCAAATATTTTGAGAGAAGAAAATGAGTTTACTTTGTGGATCATGTATTGTAATTCAAATTAGCTTGCCCCAATGCCCAAAATCACTTTTCTTTTTGAAATATTAATTTTATATGGTCTTGAAAAAAATGGCACGATGAAACATGCATTCTGCTCCGTTAGAGTCAGAGACTCAGACAGTGCTCATCATCTACCTTTCCTTCCTCATCCCCCTCAGCTCCCTTAAAAATAATTTAACTTAGAAAAGATGAAATTTGGGACAGATTTATGGATAGACTTGTGTTACGTGAATCCAGTCTCATTCTTCAAAATAAATTGCTATCCTAGTAAGAATTCCCATGCAACATTTCAGGTTGGCAAATTGACTTTATAAAGGCAAGTCTCCTGACATTCAGTATGGTGAGCAAGTGATCTGGCTAAGTCACTAACCATTCTGTGGCTCAGGTTTTTCTCTGTAAATTCAGGACTTTCAATAAAATGATCTTATATCCTTGCCAGCACCAAGTTTTATACTGCCTCCCTTTATGGAGGAGACCAGTTCAGTGGCTCTGGGAGATCTAAACTGTTTCTCAGTTTTCTCATTTGTAAGTCTCTCTTCCACCAACCTCAAAAACCTTTGTGTGAAGATAATTATTGTTAGATAAATGTTCACATATATAAATGTAAGTGATAGTAGATTGTTACAAAATCATTTTCTGTAAATCTAGACACAATACTTTTATCTTAAATATGATTAAAAATTTTATAACATGAAGTGACAACTCTTATTTTTCAGTTTTAATTGGTAAATGTACATCATGTTTATGTTTAATACATTCTCCTCCAGTCTTCATTTGCCTCCAAAACAATGTATAGTGTCTAGAAAAATTTGGCTTCTTTTTCTATTTTTAAAAGAATTGTACTTTGTTATGAAAATGTTATGGAATTTTTATTCTGCAAATATTTTATTTTGGATATTTGATATAGTATCTAAATATAAGTATGAAATATAGTTTTAAAATTTGTTTGTATAACTTCAAAAAAAAAAAAGACAAGAATTGTATGAGATACTCAACTTGACCTCTCTCCAATCTCAATTTCTTACAGCCCTCTCTCTGCTCATCACTCTTTGTATTTCCTCTTACCTGTCTAAATTCAAGAAACTGTTAGCTCTGATGGGAACAAAGATCTACTCTTCAAGTTCTCCCTCTCCAGAATCCCTTCAGCTCCCCTCTGTTATCTTTACACAAACTAAAATTAATCAATCACGAAAAGTACTAGATCTTATGCAGCTTCAACTCATTTGCCCTTCCCTTGCTTTATTGATCTCCGCTGCCAAAACTGCAGTTTGGGTTGAATTCAACTGTTGGTCTAATCCTGCCTGCAACCATGTAGATAGCATGCCTGGAAAAAAATATGCTAATGATTTCTGAATTTTTATCTCCAGCCAGAATTCTCCCCTGAGCTTCAGATTCATCCTTGCACATTCCTATGCAACATCTCCAATTAGATATTCAGTGAACAGCTTGAACGTAATATCGTAATATGTCCTCAACTGTCAAACCTTCACCTGAAGCATTCCTCATTTTATTGAAGTTCACTCTGCCTTTCCAGTTGCTCATTCCAACAACCTCAGAATCATCATGATCCCTTTTCAGCAATCAGTCCATCTTGTGAGAAATTCTGTTGATTAAAAACTGCCCCAAATCTATATTTTTCTGTCTCCTGCCCTCTTTATTTACTTTCATGTTCCAAACCCCCATCATCTCTCACCTGGGTTATCTCACATTTCCCTGCTTCCACGCTGGCCCATCTCAATCAATTAACAAAGAAATGAGTGATCATGACATTCCTCTGCTCAGTAGTCTCCACTTAGTTTCCACTTCACTCAGAATTGTTACAGAGGCCCAAAAGACTCTCTACAATCTGCTGTTGTCCACATCTGAGTATTTACTAATACTTGGCTCCTTTTTAACTCTAGACAACGACCAAATAGAAGAGGAAACTTTTCCTTTCATTACATAAGAGTAATGGTAACTGCTAGATTTTTTCTTACATTTTTATAACAGCATTCTGTAGTACAATATCATGCATGTCAGTATTATGAACTGGTTTATTTTTAATATTGCTGTGACATCAAATTCTATTCATGTGTATGTTCAGTGCTTTAGTTCTACTAATGTCTTATTACTATTTTATTATTATCTTATTTGCTTCAAGCATAAACACTTTGAAAATAAAGTCAACATTTTATTATTGTTTTGGGCCAAAGCCCATCTTAAAAATTAGTTTAGCTAGGAAAAACCTTCCATTTTTGCCAGTGTGTTGGATCACACTTTATTAGGAATAGTTAGCATGTGCCACTGAAGGGAGCTCTCCAAGAATAAGCTCTGAAATTTTGGAAACAGCTACTGGTTTAATTGAGGCTTATTAGCAAAGTGTTATATCCAAGGACTGTGTGCAGGAGTGTAGATTTAGGCCTCTAATGCTATTATTATTATTATTATTATTATTATTATTATTATTATTATCATTACTCTACTACTATTATTAATATTATTTGTACACTTTTTACATTTTATTTTTTGTTTTTATTTTTTTGTATGCAAATATATAAAAGATGTTTCTCTTTCTCTTTATCCATTCATCTGTTGATGGACATTTCCACGTCTTGGCTATTGTAAATAAGTGCTGTTTTGAACATTGGAGTGCATACATCTTTTCAAATTTTCCTCTTTTCTGGAGCTGGCATAATTATTAGTAGTACTTTTTTCAGTCTCAAAAAGGTACCGTTTGGAAAATGCATAGTTTTTCTAGCCGTGGTCCAAAGGAAGATAGAGTCGGGGTGGAGGAGAATCAGTTCTTCAGCTCCACTAGTTTATGGGAAGAGATCAGTAATGTGTATCCAAAACCAACCTTCATTCCCATTCTCTGAATCTCTCTTCTTCACGCTGTGATTTTATTCTGTGGTGCGGTTTTAACATTATCATGCAACCTATATTCATACAAGGTTTGCCTCCATACTGAGGGACATCTGTACTGGTCACAGAACCTGTCCTGCCCACCAGTGTGACAGACTCCAGTGTGACAGCTGTGGAACAGCCACAGAGTGATGTGAAGTGAATTCAAAGAGAGGACTAAGCACTTGAGATACTACAGTCTTGTCCAAAGAGTGTCCAGAAAGCAACAAATTGGTTTCCAAGGAAGAAAAGTAGCGCAGACACACATAAGGCTGTCTAAACGGTCAGAAGAGGGGAGGTCGGGTCTGTAATTGCTTTTGTTAGAGTCAAACAATGGTCCACAAGTCGGGGACAGAGAGATATTTCCAAATGGTCAGGAGAACAAATCTTGGAGGAGTGGTATTTCCTGTTATACATTTAGAGATTGGAAGTAATGCCCATCCAGTACACTGGAGCTATAAACAGGGTACAGGGAATACTCATTGAATTCAGACAACCAGATCAGAGGCTAATATCCAGAGATAAGAAGTAGGAAAACAAGGGCCTAGCGAAGAACAAGTATATACACTATGATATTATTGAGGACTAGAGAGAAAACCAGTGGTGAGGACCCTTAGTAGTTTGTAGGTTGAGTTTTACAAAAGATAATCATTAAAAATAATTTCTCATTTTTGAGAGAAAAGTACAGACTACAAACTAAGGAATCTTTAATTTTATTATTTTATTTAATGAATCAGGTTGATCATACTGCACACTAAGTAGGTGACATATGGCACTGAGGGTAGTGCAAAACAAGCTGTGTCAGAAGGACACATGTACCTGGGAGGAAAAAGCAAAGAAAATAGTCAGTGTGCTTTACACCCTTGTCTGGATATTTAATATTGCCATCAGTAAAACAATTGACTTTGCAATAATATGAACAAAGCCAAGTGCTTAAAAAACCTTAACTGTGTCTCCATGATTTTAAGTAACCAGTGTAAGTTGATTCATAAACCCAAGGAAGAAAAATGACTAACATCTAACATTTGTGTTAAAAAAAAAAGTTGTAAGCTAGCTAACCAAGCTTCACACTTTTCCATCAAGAGACTGGACTTTTGTCCCATTTAATTGAAATTAAAACAGTTATTGAACCATGTTTTAAGAGAAAGTTAACTTGATCACAGTTTGCTTTTTTGAAAAGGGGATCAATACACTAAATATTTTCAACTAATGCAAAGTGTAAGAAAAGGAACAAAAAGAACCTTTCTCTAATTCCCCTCCGTGCAAACACTTCTCTCCAGAAATCACCTGTAGACCCCATGAGAGTAATTCTTTCGTTTAGGAAATCTCCACCTTGTTAACAGTGTGAGAATGTAAATTTAAAACACTTTTGACTGGGAAAACTTTATCATAATAAAATGGTTTAATTTCCCTAAGCATGAAATATTCCTCCACAAGGAATGCATCTATTAATGACATGCTATGATTAATTAATTGGTTCTGAGAACTATTATACCATATTAGTCACTTTCATATTACCGTTCCCAAGAGCAGCAAATAAATAAGACAGTGATTGCACCTCTACATGTCCAGCCACCTCCTGCCAAGACGTTTTGCTGAGCTGCGGCTTCTGTGCACTTTCCCACAGTGTACTTCTCTGCCGGCTCAGTTCAAGCTTTGTTAGTTTAATGCTTAGAAATGACTCATGCTCTAGCAAGAAATCTTTTCCTCTCATTACTTTTCTGTGATATTATAGACAACCAGGTCCCTTGGGGGCATGACAGTTGATCCCGGCAGGGTTATTTACAGTGACATGGTGACACCATTGCCAACAGGGGGTTGCCAAAGGGTAGGCTTCTTCAGTGTCAGTTTTAACCCAGCAGCAACTTCTGCAGCTGTAAGTAATTCTGTCTGTTTCATCTCCAGTCAGGTAACTGTTGTCAAATTAGTGGTGTTCAGAACTCACAGCACAGTTTTGCTTTTTCATTATTACATCTGCAATTTGATTGGTGTGACGTATTTTCTTGCATGAATGAGCATCAGTTAAGGGAGATGGACATTTATAGGAAAGTTATTCAAACTAGAGAGGCTTTCAGTTTTTTACATGTCAACAATATGAATTCATATCGCAGTGATATTTAGGGAATCTTAAGAATGTAGTTTAAGTAGCAGTATTTTAAATGTAGTAAAATTATTTTCCTAAAACATTGAAACATAACTTTCATTGATATCATATGCCCATTAAAATGTTAATTTGTGGAAATACAATAACATTACTAAGAGTAAACATCTGTCAGCATTTCACCTCCATCATGTAATTCAAACTTCCTAGTAGCCTGTGAATAAAATATATACTGTTATATAAGGTAACTGATTATCAGAGACGTAAGTAATTTTCCCAAATTCACACATTTATTAAATCTATTATCTGAGACAAAATTTAACATGCTTTTCTCTTTGCCATGTTGGTTTTTCATATTCAAAAGCTATTGAAGGATGCTGAATGAAGGCCAGTGGTCTTTGGCTGCATTTTAAGAACCCAAGTGACTGTTACTTTTGCTTTCAGACTTATCTTGAGAGCAGATGAAGTGCTCCAATTAATTTTCAGCATGACAGGTATTCAGGTATACAAAGTGAATATCGTATCACCTCAACATTCCTCTTTTCCATTTTCAATAGTTATTGCTGAAGTTAGAGTCAGGCTGAAATTCTTAATTCCTGACAGTGTGCTTAATCCACTTCTGTTTCTCAATATTCTTCATATTCAGTTACCAAAATTTAAAAACATATATTAGATATAATCTGATTATTTCTCCAAAATTCTTGATTTTGTAAGAAGTACCTCTATGATTGGGACATTAATTATTTAATGATTTTTCTTTCAGTCTGCATTTTTGATTCATCCATTCAGCCAAATCACATAAATCTTTATTTTTTGATATTTTATATCTCATAAAGCACGTCTTTAACCTGCAAAAAATAGCAACAATACTTATTCATAAACTGTGGGTATATCAAGTTCAGATCATAATTCTCTAAATAAGCTTAAAATTTAGGAGCTTTTTAACCAACATATTCAGATTTTAGTGACTAAGTACAAATGCAAAATATTTAAAATACTGATTAAATATAAAAATTTAAGATCAGTTTGTTTTTGTTTTTCAGCTTATTAGGTAATATTTGCTACTTGATAAACTCATGTTTGACTTACTAGTAAGAAATGAATTTGAGAGATCAACATACCTTCACCTTGTTGGAAAGATTCTCGGGGTCACTAGCACACACAGGAACAGACAGTACCAAAAATGTATTTACGTGATCATTCTCCACCTTACGTGATTGATCTTAGTATAAATATCATATTTATAGTAATAAAGGAACATTTTTCTCTAATGTTTTCTTTATTGCTTTACTAATCTTGTTTTGGGTTGGAAGATGACATTTAACAGGTTATAGTTTAAAAATTAAAAGATAAAATATTTTTAGGCTGGAGGAAAATGCAAACAATGGCAGGGTTAGGATCTATTTAATTCTTTGAATTTTCTATTAAACAAGGGTTTGGCACTATGGGAAATTAAATTTAATTACGTTCCCAATTTAAATGAAAGAATGAATATCAGTTTGGACCCATTTAGCTTATTTTCAGTGATCATGCAGTTGACAGGTGCTAGATCCAGAGCACTTTAATTCTGTATTTTACTCTCTTTGAACTACTCCATGCTATATTAATGAACACAAGACACCTAAGACAATATTTAAGTGTGGATGCTGGCCCTCATCATATTCGTGTGCAGAAAGGTAGCCAGATAGCATAGCTCTCAAATTGGAATGTGCTTTCAGTTATTCAGTGCTTCCAGTTTGAAGACGATTTACATTACAGAAATTCTGTATTTCTGTCTTGAAATGTACTTTCTGCCTACTAGGGAATCAAAGGAAAACAATAGAGAATCTAGGGCACAAGGTTTTCACAAATTTAGGGCAAGCAGATATGTAGAAATCATAGACTCTTTTGATGAGAAGATTTACCAGTCAAGACTTAATCCAACAGGTGGAACCACAGCTGATGTGCATGCATTTGTGTGTTTGTGTGTGATGTACACGTGTATGTGTGTTACATCTGTATAAATATGTAAGATTTGTTACATGGATTTTTTTTTCCAACACAGTTATAGAACTGAATACACAGTTTTGGTCAAGCTGTTGTTTCAGTGCTGGGCATGCTATGCATAAGGAAACATAGATACAAGCAAGGGAAGGCAAGGGAAAATGGCAGCCTGTAAGAGTGGAACCCACCAGAAGTGATGAAACCTGAATCAATCTGTCACTGCCTCCAAGCCCCCTACTTCCAGTGGGGGCATCCTCTAGCACAGTGTGTCACCCTTCCTCATGAGGCTGGACCAGGAGTCGAGAAACGGAAGCGGGAGGTTCTGGAGGAGTTGGAGGAACTGTGGGCCCTGTGCTGCCTACAACAACCAAGTGAGCCAGCAAATAAAGGATGACATCATGTGTCATCAGCTTTGCACAGCTTCTCACACCCTTCCCACACCTTCCAGTGCAAACAGAAGACAGCTGCTGCTCAGCTTGTGCGTTGAATTCCCATATAGCAGGATACCCGGGGGCTGTGAAAGAGGAGAATTCTAGCAAGTGCAGTTTTCTAAACTGACACAATCAAAATCCACATCAAAAGAGATTTTTAAACATTGCGTAAATCAAATGTTAGATGCTTTAATAAGCACCAAAACACAACAATTTCTTTTTCTTAACTGCAGTGGCCTTCATTTTCACTCAATTTATTTTTTATCATGAAATTAACTTATGCTCATCATCATCTCAAACTGCTTCTCCTCTGAAATCACAAACTACAATATTTTGACTCATTTTATTTTTTCCATCTAATATGATGCTCATATCTCCATTTTATCTATCATCTGTCTTTTATTGAATATCTTTGGTTTTTTTTGAGTATCTTTTGAAATACTCTGTTTATGTTACCACTGACTCTTCCCAGATTCAAAATATAGTAATGCAAGTTAGAGCAGGATGATGAATGCATGTGCATGCGTGTGTAAATGTGTCTGTGTTAGGGGCAATGTGCCGTGTGTGTATCTGAGACTGAGAGTGAGGAAGTTTCATAATGACTCCTGCAACTGTCAGCCAAAATACTGTATTCAAGAGAGCATGTAAATTACACTACAGTAAGCACACTTTTGGGTTGTTACTTGCCATGATTAAAAAAAAAACCCAGAAAGTTAGTTACTAAATTCTAATCAAAGTTTCAATAACTTTTATAAATTCTTGTTGGAGAAATAAAAATATTTTTCTTCAGTCTTCACATCCAACCTGACCACCTCCTAGAAGAAAGAAAAGTTCATCCAACCCAAAAACTGAAAAAAAAATGGGAAAGAAAAGAGCGAGAATATTGGAGGGGAAGAAATAAGAAGTAACAGTTGGATATAGGGGATATTGAGATTAAAAAAAATCCTAGAGGATTTAGTCCACTCAGAGAAATTAATTAAAGCTAATATTTTTCAAAAAATAGTTTGTGGTCCTTTCTACTCTAGAGTAAGTCTTCTTCCAAAATTAAATATTACAATGTTTCTGAACCAAACTTGGGTCTGCTCGCTTATGTGCAGTAAAGCTAATCTATTGACAGCAGATTGTGGTGAAGGAAAGTGCAGCATTTGCTGTAAGGCGATGTAGGGTGCTGGGCAAGGAGTCCAGGGCAGCTAATGCTCATAACATCCCATCGGTTTCAGCAAAGCACCTTTAAAGGAGGGGTGAGTGAGAGGATTCCCAGGGTATGTGATCAGCTGGTGCACAAGTCGGTGGTGGTGGTGAGGTAATAGGGCGGTGTCTCGTGAGTTAACATTATCAGTCCTCAGGCACCAGTAGGTCTGGGGGCCAAGTGCTCAAGGTCATCAAGTAGTTAATTTCTTCAATTTAGTGAAGGTTTTAGCACCTGTAAAACAATTCAGGAAATGTGCATCAGATATGACTACATAGGTCCTTCAGAGAGGAGCTGAAGCAGAGGATTTGGGGCCAGTGTCTGTCCCAGGAAGGTTCCATAGGGTCCTGGTCTGTTACAATAACACTAAATGTCAATTAGTGATAAAGCTTCCACTATAAATATTCTTAGAACACTATGACCTCAGAAAGACCATTGAGATTGCTTTTCATATGTAAATTCCTGGAGGAAAAAGCGAAACAAAAGAAAAAACCAAAACAACATCTAATGGGAAAGTTAATTTATGTTTGAAACTAATCAGTGCTCCAAAAAACCCAAAAAACAAAAACAAAAAAACCCATGTGATTCTCTTAGATTTCTTTATAGTCTGCTATATTTATGACTTTTCTCAAAACTGTGTTTATTGTTCTGAAAATAAATGAAAGATGTTGACATCTGGCACGTCTCTAACCATGCCTGCTGTCGGATCAGAGCAGTTATAATAAATGACTTGGAAATGCTTGTCAATTTTACTTAAACTTGCTAGTTAGAGAAACATGTCAAATTTTGAGACTGTCACTACTCTTTCACGAATTTGAAATAGAATTGTTCAAAATATTTTAAAAGTTAGACTTTTTTGTAAGTTATAGTGCAAAGCTTGCTATGTTTAAACAGAAATAATTTCTTCAGTTTCTTGTGACAAGGGAGCTATTAGAAAAAAAAAAAATTCCCGGAGGTTAAAATGGCTTTGCTAAGAATAAGACATGCAATTTAACATTTTCTTTTCTGGATGAATTTACTCTCAGACTATCACTTTAAGAAAATGTGATAATAATTTGAAATTTTCATGATATTCTTTTTAACAAAGTGAAAAAATATAGACTGAAAGATTATTAAATTTGGTATATACAGATGTACATGTATCATTTACACAAACACTATCCATTATTGTTTTAATGCCCTCGTGGAGAAAAAGCTCTTACTGGCGTGCAGCAGAACCAAATAGTTATTTAGCAAAGTCGATCAATATTTATTCCAATAACTTTGATAAAGATGTACAAGGAGATAATTAAACTTGGGGATAAATAACACTCAGCAATAGAGCTGATACTGTATTTGAAATAAATAGTGTTTATAATATCCCAATGGGATGGGTTAGGAGAGTAGAGTGAATTATCACAGTAGTTACTGTAAATACTGCCGTTCGCATTGAAAAAGAGACACTAGATTAAGTATAGACTAGATACCAAGAAGGAAGGAGAAGCAAAGTAGATAGAAGGATGGGGCTAAGTAAGCACTAGTTCAAAATTACAGCAAAGGTTTAGTCTGGACATACATAGGAATGAGAATCAGAAAACGGTGATGTAGCCACAGACAGAACCAAGAAGTGGGCCAGATTTGACAGGAAGAATCAAAAATGGGTAAAATGCAGTCCAACTCCTATGATGTGTCCAATTTCCACAATGTTAAATATTTAATCTGCGTTTGTTTGCTTAATGGATGATGGTACAAAACAGTGTATCTCAATGTCTGGGGTAAGTGTGAGAAATGCTTCCAGGTTAGACATAAAGATAGTGGCGAACTGAATATGGCTGATTTCTGAGACTACAGCCAATGTTTTCTTTCTTAACACTTTCTCACAGTCACAAATCACAAGTTTCTATTGTAATTTGCAGTTAGTGGTTTGAACAGACAGAAGCATGGCTGTGATTCTTCAGTGGAGGTTTGTGTATCTGTTAAGAGACAAAATAGAATGCTAACAGGAAAACTTGAGTTCAAGGACAAAAGTATGGGGTCAATCTGTGCTCAAAGACTATGGAAGTAATATGAATAAAATATTACTCAACAAATCTGGTAAGAAATAAGGAAACTTAAATGTTACTCTCTTATTTTCAAAGAAAAATGTCTTGTATATAAAATAAACATTTCTGTGACATTTAAGATAAAAGCACGTTCAACTTTAAACCAGTGACATAAACAAGGAGAGCAAACTTCACAGCTGTGATCCCAGACCAACTGTAGAAAAGGAAGGCGTATATTTAGTCTCTTTTGCCATTTGGAGTACTCCAGCAAAAACAGCTTAGAAATATTTCTTCATAGCTTTCTATGAAACTTACCCTCTTATAAAATATAATTGTTGAGGATAATAATCTTTGAAACTACCAGCAAAATAAAATTCAGACACATACCTTATGTAAAACATACTCTCCTGGTGTATTTGTTAAGCTATGTCAACTGAAAAAAAGGTGCACGTGAGAGTTGTGAGCTAAGCTTTATTTGGGGCAGCATGAGGACTCTAGTCCGGGAGACAGCATCTCAGGTGGCTCTGAGGAACTTCTCCGAAGGGGCGGGGGGACTCAGTATTATATGCGATTTCAGTGAAGGGGCTCCATGCAGTCACGCACACATGTAAGCAGAGGCTTCCTGCTGGTCACGAGGAACAGATGTCACCGTTAATGATGTTAGTGCTTTTCTAGATATGAAGTGATGCAACAATTTGGCCTCTTGAAATCTTCTCCTGAAAATGTCTAATTATCTGAAGGCCTGTTCTGCCAATTCTCCAGAGCATAGATCGCCTTGTTCCTGATCTCCACCCTGAACTCCTTACAGGGTGCGTTGAAGGTCAGCGGCTGCAGCAGCTTGTGACTTAATTATTGTAGAGGCAGATGGCAAGTGCCAATTTTTAGTTGGCAGCTACTTTTTAACTTTGAATGAGCCATTAAATGCAGTCTATCATTTTCAGAGGCAGAGCTAAAATGTGTTTACCTGTCACTCGGCTGAGTCACGTGTCCCTGTGTGTGTACCTGTGCACATGTCTTTATAACATGATTGCAGTCATCTGTCATGTCTTCAGTACATGTCCGTCTCCCAGGATCTCGCCACAAGCCTCATGTTGACAGGATCAATGCCAAGTATTCAGGCTTAATAACTAATTTGAGAATGAATGAATAAAAATTCACAAGGAATGTAAAATCAAAGCATAGCTTTGTTCAAACTTTCCTAACTGTCCATACTTGCCCTTGTAACTAATTACTTTTTCCTGACAATAATTGTATTCCAATTATTTCTAGGACATAAAAGCCATGATGCCAGTTTAGGAGGTGATTTGAATGTGCTGAATTTCCCCCAAGTGATACAAATTTTGCAGTATTGGCAGGCTTCAAGAAAAGATTTTTCCCCTTACGTTTTACTCAGATGGGATAAATAAATTCTATCAATAAAGCATTTTATTAACTCTGCTTACAGTGTATACAGTAGTCATTTATTCTGTCAATAACTTGCTCATTTTTGTTGGTCATGTCATTTTAAATAGAGCATAAAATGCAGCTGCATAACAACCGAAGGCAGAGTGGAAAGGCTTTCACTGACAATATTAAAAAAAAAAATTGGAGAAGGTGATAATGTGACTACTAAAATAAAAATTTGGTCAGCAGAGGAAGAACATCACAATTAGTGAAAATAACATACACTTTTACTGTTTAGATCAAATTCTGCCTGCATTAATGTGCATCTTATAGAAGTATAAAATTGCTTGTTTTTTGAGTAATAGCCTGAAACATATGGTATTTTGAAATAATCCATAGTTAATAAGTATCTATATACGTGGTGATCTTTTGCTTATATGTTGCACCATCAAATAGAGAGTGTAACTCCACTGAGATGCAGTTCAGCTGCTACTTATTTATGTGAGTTTGGGGAGTGAATTAATTTCTCTAAGTCTCAGTTTTTACATTGTAAAAAATAGTACATATGATGAAATAAGTTAATCTTTTTTCCATTGATCTTATCACAGTTCTATTGTTTCACTCTTTTTTTTTTGTTTTGTTTTTTGTTTGTTTGGTTTTTTTTTTGTTGTTGTTGTTTTTTTTTTTTTGTTTCACTCTTTTTGAAGACCTAATTTTTGGCCTTGCTGATTCTCTTATACCTTTGTTTTATATTTCATTAATTTCTCCTCTTAGAAAGTTTAATCTCTCCTCTACTTTTATGTGGGTTCATTCTCTGAGTTTTTTTTTTTTGCAGGCATTAAAGTTTGACATTCAGTGATTTTAGTTTCTGTCTTATTCCTTTCCTAATATGAGAATTTAATACTACAAACCTCCTTTTGTTTAAACATGGTTAGTGTATCATTCAGTTTTTTCATATGTTTTGGTCCCTTTATCCACAGTCCCAAGGAATTTTTTTTTTTTTTTTTTTTTAGTGAAGTACAGTCAATTACAATGTGTCAGTCTCTGGTGTATAGCACAATGTCCCAGTCATACGTATACATACATATATCCAAGGAGGTCTTTTGTTCTCATTATGACTTCTTCTTTGACCCATCAATTGTTGTATGTGTGTTTTCATTTTCTAATTATAAGGGTTGCAATTTTTCAATATTAACCTCTTTAATTGAATTAAGTTCAGAGAGAGTTTTTTTTAAACATTTTTTTAAATTGAGTAATAGTCATTTACAACGTTGTGTAGAATTCCAGCATAGAGCACAATTTTTCAGTTATACGTGAACATACATATATTCATTGTCACATTTTTTTCTCACTGTGAGCTACCACAAGATCTTGTATATATTTCTCTGTGCTATACAGTGTAATCTTGTTTATCTATTCTACATTTTGAAATCCCAGTCTGTCCCTTCCCACCCCCCCGAGAAAGTTTATATAATTAAATTATTTGAATATTTTGGAGTGTGCTCTATTAATAATTACAGCAGACTTTATATAGCACATATTATATGCCTAGAATGGTACCAAATGGCTTACATATATTAAGTCATTTAATCATCCTCAGAACTGAGAATATGGTCTCCACATCTATGTCACATTTTATAGTACAAATTGCTAAAAGTGAAAAGAAATTGTGGAGACGGGTGGTTTTAAAGTAACCTATAACAATTCCAGGGCTGAATTGTGATAAGGTTCCTAAGCCTTCCCTGTTTATAAAAATTAAAACAACTCTATGGAGTCTTCTTGTATAAAGATAGAACAGAAAATATGCAAAAGAGGCATTTCATGCTGAGAAAATACCCATCTTGGCTGTGCTAATTTTCTCCATCACTAAGTATGGGAGAATGTACCATAAATCAAAATCAGCATCTTCTCATGTGGAAGAGAGCGTGCTCCAGTGAATCTGATGTGGAACTGAAAACTTTGTTATAAAGAAAACAGATCAAGCATTAATAAACCTTAAGAAAAAATTAAATACACAAAGAACCAAATGTGATACTAATGTTTATTTTAATACCCACTTACTGTACCAGATACCTTCTCCTTCTACCTAGGAATCCTGGCAGCTGTCTCCTCTTGGCTGAACTGAACTTGAACCACAAGCGAGGGGAAGTGATGTTTCAGTCTTAGAGGGTCAGCTTCACAGGGTAGAGAGCAGGATGCAGGATGGAGAGTGCATCTCCATGGGAGATACAAGCACATGAATAAAGACCAGACTTTTGTTATTCAGTTTTCATAGAGGTTGTTTGTAGAGCATTAGTGTTTCATGCTAGTGAGTGAGCAGTGAGTATTTATCAAATGAGGGTATGGATAAATTAATCAAACATACTTCTTAGTCCAAAAAAACCCAAAAAACTGAAAAGGAAAGAAAACTAAATTCTAATTCCAGTAAGACAGTTTTAACTAGAAGTGTCACATGAGAAAGTTGAACAGAATTTCTTAATTTTTTAATTAAATATTGTGTTTTCTTAATGCTCATTGACAAAATTATATCTGGTATACATGTTTCACAGTACACAGATTAATTAAACTCATACTAATCATAATTTAATTTGAAATATACTATAAATATTCTATATTTACTATACTGTATATATAACAAAGCATTTATGTGTAATATTTTAATAAAATGACAAATCAAAATCACTCTGTTCTGAATCTAGTTACTAAAATAAATACATGTATCTCTAAGAGAGTCTTACTAATTTAAGGTGTACTCTTTAATTTATTCCTTGGAAAATTTTTTGCATTTATAATTATGGAATATTCTTTTTTATTTCTAAAGTTTGCTAATTTCAATTAGGAGATAATAATATTTATTGAGGCATTTTATATGGACAGAAATACTGTCCTAATTACTATATTTGGATATTTAATAAAACTAATTTTAACTCTATGAGAAATATTAGAATTACCCATTTATAAAATAAATGAAAAAGAGTTTTATGTATTTCAAGTAGTTGTCCAACGTCATGTACCTGGATGATGTGAAGTTAAAGACTGACTCGATGCCTCTGTAATTTACGATCAGTGATTTTAATCTCAGTGTCATTGTACTGAAAACCAACAGGGAAGAAAAGTTTGCTGCAACTCACCCACCTCCTTATGGTATTCAGTTGAATCATGATCATAATAATAGCAATAAAACTAAATGCAAGTGTAAGTATAAAATAGACGTCTCACTTGCTAAAAAAGGTAAACTCCTTGAAGGCAGAAATATTTGCATTGTATTTAGTATCATCAGCCTTTGTTTAACAAATTTGCATCACTGATAAAATTGGTTTCTTACCACAGAATCTACACCAGATTTCCCTTCAGAATAGAGTTGTTCTGAGTAAAATTAAAAAAATAATGCTCACAGAGAAGTGGTTTCTTGAAGTGTTTAGTAGATGGTGACCACAGAGACCAAAGAATATTGTATTATTTTGTTCAATTTGTTATATGTTCTATTGCCTCCAGTGTAATTTAGTTTTAACTTTGTACCAAAATACTGTTCCAGGCCCTGACTACAGTGGTAATATGTATATCTTTAATGCCAACCAGTATCAATTAATTAAGGAACTTTCCTATATTTTTCTCAATGATAATAAGCCAAGTGATACATTCATTTCCAGGTTGTACTAATTTTTATCAAAAACAAATGTTTAATATATACCCAGGATCTAGCCCCATTCTCCTCAGAGATTACTCATTAAAATTGGTCGTTTTTGAAATGATACAGTATAAATTCCCCTTTCTCACTTGAATGTATAGAGTTGTCATCTAAACAATTTACTTTTTTAATATATAAAATGGCTTCCAAAAGTTTCATGTATTTCATTATTGTGCTAAAAGCTATATAGATGGTTTAGTATGTTTGCACTACTGTTTCCCTACGGAGTTCTTAAAAATAATTTTATGTAGATAAATTCTACTTGAATATGAAAGTGATCTCCTAAGTTGCAAGATCATAGATGTGTGACAGGTACTGAGAGTCGCTGACCTCCCTTTCCTTCCTTCCTTCCTTCCTTCCTTCCTTCCTTCCTTCCTTCCTTCCTTCCTTCCTTTCTTTTTCTTTCTTTCTTTCTTTCTTTCTTTCTTTCTTTCTTTCTTTCTTTCTTTCTTTCTTTCTTTCTTTCTTTCCTTTCTCTCTTTCTCTCTTTCTTTCTCTCTTTCTTCTCTTTCTTCTCTTTCTTTCCTTCCTTCCTTCCTTCTTGTTTTTCTAAGACTTAGGCCAAATATTTCTTTACAGGATGCTGTCCTTTTAATAAAGTATGCTATTGCTAGCCGGTATTCATTTTTAATCAGTTAAACGTGCAGAAATGGAAAGTTAATTGTTGAGTACCTGTGCTAAAATGATACCAGAAGAGGACCACTATTTGAGGAGTGTCACCTACACTTTCCTATCCCAACCCCGGACCCTCTATCTAAGCCATCATCAGCTGCTCATTTCCTTGTCCACCATGTTTTATTTTTGTTAATGTCAGGTCTCACCAAGTCTACAGTTTATTTTAATCCTGTTTCCTTATATCCAGACAAGTACAGTGTCCAAAATTTCATTGCATCTAATCTATCCCTCTCCTATCCTTCCTGAACTAAATAGCTCATCTTGTTGTTTTTATTTTAAAGCCATATTTTCCTTATAGCTTTTTCCTCTCAACATCGTCAGTGGGTCCTTAGTGCCAAATAAAAAGTTAAATACTTCAGTCTTGGATTCAAGGAGCTAGGAAATACCATCTTCCGAGGCTTAGCTTCCATTATTCTCCTGCACAGAGAACATACTTCAGTGGAACTAGGCTACTTTAGACATAAAATGTTCACTGCATTTTTCACCACTATTGTTTTATTACACCATTACCCTTTAATGTAAAACTGCCTTTTTCCCTCACATTTTTCCCTCTCTAAATTCTACCCTACCCTTCAAGCTCTAGCTAGCTACATCTTGCTTATTCCAAAAACTCATTTTTAAGCACTCCAGGCAAGAGTGTTATTGTTTCTACTCTGAATGCCCATGTAATGCAACATCTGTCTACACGTTTGAATGTATTATTCACTAGTTCACAGAACTGTGAAAAACACTTCATATGTTTTAATTTCCTAGATTGATTTTACAGACCTATTTGAATCACCCCGGCTCTTAAAAGGGTGGCTTCCTAACATTGAGTATGTAGTTGATGAATGAAGATGCTATTACCTAACAAGAAAAGAGAAATAATAGGGAAATTATTAAAAAAAAAAAGGAGTTAGTTCGTAGTATTACTAATACTTAGTTTTTCTCTGAGGTAGAGTTTTTTTCCTTATTTCACGTCCTTCTTCAGTGATACTATGGTTTAACATTTATTGAGCATAGAAAATGTGCTTGGCACTGCGCACAGCTCAATAGACAGGCATGGTTTCTGTTCAATGAGCTTGAAATATTTATCATAAAAATAGGGCCAGAAAGGATATGAATGACTCAGACCAAAGTGGTATCTTTATTATCAGCCCCTTCCTTTCCATTCTCTTTTTTCCCCCCCTCTAGTTTTTGTCCTCTTTTCTCATGTCTGGACACTTACCATAGCTTCCAGACTAGTTTCCCTGCCAGTACCTTTTCCCTCAGTGCTTGTCATCCCCAGATTTCATGTATACTAGATATTATTTGTATTTGGATTCCTCCTTACTTAAAAACATTAAATAATTTCTAACAGCTATTACACGAGGTAGTTGTAGATACGTTCTAAATCTGTATGTCACTGTCAGTCTAAAGAAATCCCCTCCCATGTTTTTTCTAGTACTTTTGGAAATGTTATGTGTATTTGTGCCTAAAGCCACACCCAGTGTTGTCACCTTCTTCATCTACTGTTACTCCCTTGTATATTGCACCATATTAAGAATTAAGAATTCTTAATTAAGAATTCCATCAGGTTTTCCGTAAGTCCAACCTTCCTCTGTTTTCCCGCTTTCACTTAAGCCTAAAGAATGTCAAATATATTAAGGAAACAAACCAAACTAGCTAAACAAAAGGCCCTAGAACACGTGCTCCCTCTAACTTCCCAGACTTGTTCTGCTTTGTGTCACAGCTGCATCAAAGTTAAGAATCTTTGTTCCAAGGGACACAATCCAAAAATCAAATCATTTTTAAGAAAAAGAGAAATGGAATATCTATCTTGTGCACCTTGGAACAAGATGTGGGTCTTCTTTTCGACTTGGCTTAATAGGAAATCTCAATGCCCATGCTCGAGTCTCTTCCAACAGGCAGCCTCCCGCATGAAGATAAATGGTTATCGGAGCTGAAGCTCTCATGTCCTCAATGGCCACAACTTGAGGAAGGCGATATGCTTCTCTATCTTTACAGTTCCAGCGTAGATCAGTCCCATGTCTTGATCGGGTCATCAGCTGATCATACTCTGATCGGTTACTTGTCCATTCTTGAATCAGCTGCCTGGCTATGGGTGTGGGTTATGCTTATTGACTTACTGGCTGGGCGACCGTCCCTAGATCTGGAGAGAGAAAAATATTGGTGAGAATGTGAGAGGTTAAGTTTCACAAAGAAAAAGCAATGTGCTTTTGATTAAATGATGGATTATAGTAGTTACGGAGACAAAGAACAAACAGCTACTAAGCTGGTTAAACATCTTGAATGAGTTGCTACATTGCTCACTTTCCCCTTTTATTAACACCTGACAAAAATGCACATGAGTTTTTAACTTCATCAATTTATTGAAACTTCTCCATCCAAATCCACATTTGACCAGCACCCACTTTTTTTAACCATTCATTTATTCAACAAATGTTGAGAGCACCCTAAGTTCCTGTCACTGGTAATATGCACTTGAGATAGATTCACAAAGATAATTAACAAAGGCCTTTGCTCTGAGGGGGTTTATATATGGGAGGAGAAGACAACAATAAATATTACGCATTCTAAATTAAGGGATGTATAAAGTATGGTGGATTGCCAAATTAGGTCCCACTGAGAGAAAGACACTTGATCAAGGGATTGAAGGAGGTGACGGAGTTTGCCAGGGGGTGATGTGGAGGTACAGGATCCCAGGCAGTAAAAAGAGACAGTATCAACCACCTAAGGGAATGGAATGCCTGCAGTTGATAACAAATAGCAGGTGGGCTGGCGTGGTGGGAGTGAAGTTGCCGCTGTAAACGACTAGAGCAAATTAGCCTCCGTAGGTCAGAGTTCAGGTGTGGGTATAATCAGAATAGAAGGACATCATAAGGTTATGGGTTTTACTCTGAGTGAAACAGACAGGCATGTGAGGATTCTGGACAAAGGAACAGTGGAATCTGATTTATATTTTAAAAGGAATTGCATCCATGTGTTGCGAATGCTGTAGGGAGGCAAGTGGGAGATTAGTTAAGAGGTTGATGATCCCAGGCTGAGATTACATTGGCTCTGAACAGAGTGGAGGCCATGAAGGTCATATGAGAGAACATATTTTGAATATATTTTGATGGAGGATCCAAGAGGATTTTCTAATGACTTGAATAAGATGTGTCAGAATAAAAGAGGAGATATGAATGATTTTAACTTATTTGGCTTCAACAACTCTTATCAAGGAAGATAAACTGAGAAGATAGAAGACAGAAGCATTGTGGGTGGATAATCAGGACTTCAGGTTTGATTTGTTAAATTCGAGCTGTCTGTTAACTGAATACCTCTTAAATTGTATATGTGTGCAGTCATCCTGTGATAGTGGTAAAATGCAGATGTCAATTCATTCGATGTGGTGTGGGGCTTCAGAAAATGCAGCTCTAGCATACTCTGAAGTAGTGTTGAGACAGCTCTTATGTCTACCAGATATTGAGCAGCAATGTGTTGGATATCCAGATGAGAAGTTGAACAGGTGTTTAGTTTTCAGATGAGAGGTCTAGCCTGTAGATAACAAGTTACGGTAGCAGAATCTAAATTATATTTGGAGCTATAAGAAGGTGGCAGATCACCAAGGGAGAGATGTATATTGAGGACCTAGGGCTGATATCTTGTGCCTCCCAGGATTAAGAGAACAGGAAGAAGAAACAGCAGTGGAGACTGAAAAGGAAATGAACAGTAAGGTATAAGTAAGGTGGGTGTAATGTAATAGGGTTTAAGTGATGAGTGTAGCAAGGAGGAAGGAATGTCCAAATGTGTCAAATTAAGTGTTAGCAGGGCAATTGAGGTGAAGACTGACAACTACCTACGAGAGGTAACATTGTGGAGGTTATAGGTGATCCTGCTAAGAATAGTTTTCATGCAGAGGTGAAGGCAAAAGCAAGATTGTTTTGTTTTAGACAGTGCAAGGAGAGGAATTGGCAGTATGTATTGATAAACTTTAATATTTGCTGCACGAGGAGAAAAATATGAGGTAGTAGCAAGCAGGTTATTAAGATTAATGTGTGTGTGTGTGTGTGTGTGTGTGTGTGTGTGTGTGTGTGTGTGTGTATGTGTTTTATATGGAAGAGAACTAATATGATCCGCATGGTATAGCTAGTAGACAGTAAATATTTAATAATATACCGGAGAGGAGAGAATTCTTGGAACAGTGTCCTCATTAGCTGAGATATGGGTGAACTCTGTTGCTCATGTAAATTGGTTCTGTGTGGAAACAAAAGGGACACTGAGGGCCCATTGTGATGTCAGCAGAGAAAGCAAAGCAGACAGGCACAGGGGCCGGCATGTGCACAGATGGGGGGGGGGAGTGTGGGCGAACTCTTCTGACAGAGCTTTTCTGTTTATTAATAAACTTTATTTTAGAACAATTTTATATCCACAGAATAACTGAAAGCATGTATAGAGAGTTGGCAAACATCCAGACTCTGGACACAGCTTTCCCTGTTTTTAGTCTCTTACATCAATATGACGTAACTGTTAAAATTAATGAACCAATGCTGATGCATTATTAGTAACTGAAGTTCTGCTTTACGTAAGTTTTCCTAGTTTTCAGGGTTTTTTTTTTTTCTGTCCCAGGATCTCATCCAGGGAACCACATTACATTTGTCACATCTCTTGGCCATGACAGTTTCTCTGGCTTTTCTTGTTTTTGATAACCTTGAACATTTTGGAGAGGACTGGCCAGGTACACAGTAGGATGCCTCACTACTGGAATTTGCTGTTTTTCTCATGATCAGACATGGGTTGTGGGTTTTGGACTGGGAGGTCATGGGGTTAAAGTACCGTTTCATCACGGCATGCCAAGGTATATGTGTAGTCAAAGGATTTATGCCTGTAGATACTGGTCTTGATCACCTGATTGAACTACTGTTTGTCAGATTTCTCCACTATCAAGGTATTCTTTTCCCCCGCTTTTTGTACTGTCATCTTCAGAAAGAAGTCACTAAGTCCAGTCCTCACTTCCGAAGTGGGGAGTAATGTTCCCCTTCTTTAGGGTGGAGAGCTACATAAATTATTTTGGAATCTTCTTCATCAGAGATTCATACCTTCTCAGTTTATTAATTTTTCAATTATTTAATTATAGCAGTGTGGGATTTGTTTTATACTTCGACTTACACTCTAGTACTGCTTTACTTTGTTATTCAAACTGTTCCAGCTTTGGCCATTCGGGGCTCCTTCACATGACTCTTGGCTCCTCGGTCCTTTTAACATATTCCTATCAGTGTGTTCTCTTTTTTGGAAGGTGCACTTCCTTACTCTCTGCACAAGAAGCTCCAGTCTCATCTTGCCTGTTTTCTGCCTCCGTCCTAGAGCCAACCATGTCTGTAAGGATTCCTGGCTCATTTTATTGGGGAACAGTATTAGCAACAGAGATCTTAGTGCTAGGTGTACTTATTGTAAGTGAGGATTTTTCTTTAGGTCTTCACAGCTGGCAGATCAAATAAATATGTGCATGTGTACCAACATATGGATATTAACGTGTCTATAAATCTTTCTATATGTATTCATCTTATCTATAATATGTTAAACATGAATTCTTAGTGAAGGCTCCAAATCTGATTTAGCTGCTAATGATTCAGTCTAACTTTATTTTGCTAATCTGTACATTCTCACCTAATGTGTGAGAAATCTGGTTACCACTATATGCCAGCTAGTAACTTAATTGTTCAATCTCAGTATACATGTAGAGCAGTATCAACACTGTTAATCCATATCCCCTTGAGAAACAATGCCAGTAACTATTTCTGTTCTCTTTTGTCTCTAGGTATTTTCTGGTTTCTCTGTCACTTTATTCAGTGACCCATTTGTTACTCAGTAGCACGTTGTTTAATATCCATGCTTTTGTGTTTTTTCATTTATTTTTCTTGTGATTGATTTCTAGCTTCATGCTACTGTGACTGGAAGAGATGCTTGATATAATTTCAGTCTTTTAAATGTTTTTGAGACTTGTTCTGGGACCTAACATGTGACCTACCCTGGAGAATGTACCATGTGCACTTGAGAAGAATGTATATTCCGATGCTTTGGGGTGGAATGTTCTGGATATATCTATTAAGTCCATCTGAAAATTGGGTTGCTTAAGTCTACTGCTTCCTTACTGATTTTCTGTATGGGTGATCTATCCACTGATGTAAGTGGGGTGTTAAAATCCCCTCCTATTATTGTATTGCTTTGAATTTCTGCCTTTGAGCCTTACAACTTCCAAGGGAAAGATCTGATGGTAAATTATGGTCAATTTCAGTGCTTAGCACAGTAGCCCACCCTGCACGCCATCACCTTGGTAGACAGCTATACATGTGTTCTGGAGTAAACTACACAGAGTTTGCTGGAGCCAGGATGAATAAAACTCACCCTGTCAAATATTCGGAATCTGTGCTCTATCAGTTGTGGCTTCTGATCACAGAAGTATAGGCAGAGAAGCAACAGTCAATGCTTTTGCATTGTTTTCTAGTTTCATAACTCTACAAATTTCTTTTTTTCATTATGTGTTTAAAGATGACCTAATACTTGCTGAAATATTCCTCCACTACTAACCTCTCTCATTTTATCTAGACTGTATCTTTCTTTTTCTCTTTTGTAAATGTCTTGATCATTTTGAATGTTATTCCTAGTCTATATTTAATGGTGCAGTCCTTTGTCCAGTGTGAGTGATTAAATCTTTAATATTCGTGTTGCCTACTGATCATTCTTCTGTCCCTTTGTACTTATAGAGAGTTAGAGGCTGCAGAGTTCCCTCTTACTTTTTGCTGTTCTTCCCTGAATAGCCAGTGACAGCAACAGAATTTACTAGGTCTCTGGTCAGTCATGTGTTCATTTGTCTTCCTTCTGTTTCCAGATAGTTCTGTTATTATGTGAGTCATTTAGCTGTTGGTGATCTATCCCTAATCTGCATAAATTGTCTTAGGTTCATAGTTTTCTCATGGTAGGTATCATCCCTGAGTATGTGTAAATATACCCATTTTTGTACAACATAATTGGTATATGTGTGCATATGTGTGTCTAAATAGAAGTACTAAAAGATACACATCATATTATTAACACTCTTTATCTGAGGAAGGTTTTAAAAGAGGTTTGGAGTGGAATAGGAAGAAATTATTAACCGTTCCTGCATTTTCTGACTTAATATGTCACCCAAATATAATTTATATGTCAAATATATATTAAAAATAAAATAATAAAGTGGAGCATATCATAAAATATTTAAAATAGCTCTTTGGTACTCTGTTTCTCATGTTACAATTTCTGTACCACTTGCATCAGAATAAACTGATGTGATGAGCTAAAATTCAGATTTCTCTTCCCCACCTCCTAAGTAACTGGAATCAAAGTTTCTGTATTCTCAAGGTACTCTGGAGGTGATTCTAACATAAATTCAAAAATAAGAACCATTTTCTCAAAGGGGAGAGGGCTTGCATTAGTTTCTCAGGCCGCTTTGATGGTGTTTTGGCATTCTTACCTTTCCTACTTCGATGTATGAAGTATAGATTTATACAAATATTTGTTCTTAATTATATATCCATTTTTACCCCAGATCACCATGACAACCAAAGCAGGGACAGACAGTCGTATGGCAGGTACATTCCTTATGCTATATATTCATGTTTAGTTCTCATTACCTCACTAAAATTCAGTTTGTCTTTCTCTTTCTGTTTTATTTTAGTTCCACAGGACAGGCAACAATGCATATTTTAGTAGAGGTTGATTGATTGTGAAATAGTTCTCATAGATCAGAATTTGATTTCTGGTGTCGTCAATTTAGTGAATCATTTATGATATCCTGCACAGGTGTTCATTAGGAAAGTGTCAGACTCTAGTGGGAAGAACAGCTATTCTCCCAAGATCATTCAAGTGCAAAATTGCATTAGGGACAATGATAAGGGATTAAGCAACCATAAGTGCCATCTTTATGTCTTATGTTATAAGCAATAGAAATGACCCTTATAGTCCCTGTGTTCCGAGCAATAATGTATAGTCTTTTCAGAACTGTCACAGGTTGCTCGCATTCCCAGAGAGTATCGCTTAACTGGGCAGATTCACACCGGGCTCTCAGGATTGCTCCACAGTTCTTCTCTCTTTCCTAGTCATCATCTTCTTCAAAGTTCTAAAATTACTGCTTCAAAACTCTTTTACATCTCAAGTCTCTAATCCAGTAGCTCTACCTTTGCTCTTAGTGTATGACCTAATGTCCAGCTTCATATAGGAAACTAAAATCCATGAACCAGTAGCAACTGCAATTCCCCAAAAGTCTATCCGTTCTTTCTTAGATATTGACATTTTGTTTTAGACAAAACAACAAGATTTACTGCTTCAGATACGACCCATTCTTTCCCTTTGCAGAACAGTTCCTTAATAAGATTTTGGGTTAAATATATCCTTTTCATGTTCTTATCTCCCACCGTTACACAATACATTGCACTCAGGGATAAAACTCTACCAATGCAATGAAGGATTTCTCTTTGAAGTTCCAAATGACCTCCATGACATTACATTGAAAAGGAACATTCAGAACTTTATCTTGCTTGGCTCTCCTCAATGCTTCATATGGCTGACAATTCTCTTCTCCTTAAATTATGACCCTGTTTCTTCTGTGGCACTCAACACTCAGGTTTTCTCTTACCTTCTTATTCGCCTTCCCCTCTTTGTTTCTTAAATGCTATTATGATTCATATCTCTGCCCTCGGCTCCCTGCTTTCTTAATGCACAAAACTCCTTTAAGAACTCTGTCTACTTCATCAGTGTAAGTAGCACTCAGCCTAAGTTACGTGTAGTAAAAGTAGTAGCAGCATGGAACCCTGTCTCCAAGACAATGATAGTGATCTATGGTATCCATATGTACTTTGAAATTGTTAATCATTGCCTGTGATCAGCTCGTTGAATCTCATGATGTGTATCTCTTAGTGCAAGAGAAAGTGAAAGGGGGGGAAAAAACAAGGCCAAAAAGAATCCTGTGTGATTGAAGCCATCAAGAGAGCATCACTTAGGCTGTGAGATATGGGTTAGAATGATAACTATGCTGTTTGTATTTATATACATATGTACATACATGTATATATCAAACACATCCTTTCTCTTAAAAAGAGCGCATTCTATTGAAGGACGCACACACACAGAAACACGTTAAATTTTATATAGCACAATGTGAAGTGTTCAATGAATGCAAGGTTAACAGGAGAAAAAAAATTGTACCTTAGTCTAGGGAAATTGCTAAAAGCTCACTGTGTTCGTATTCAATATTTAAATTGTCAACATTGATCTCCTTTCTAAAGAATGTACCTTTTCGAATGAAGACAATAGATATAAAAATATTTAGGGAGTGTATAAGTAGCCACCTGCTAACTGAATAAACTGGGAGGTAGAAAAAAGTGAGGCTGACTTCTAGGTATTTTCATTGATGAACCGTTGGCCCTTGACATGGTTCTTTGTTACTTAATACCTTTAATTCTATAGACACTGTTGTCTAGTTATATTACTCTTATTATAATCATGGTTATTTCACAGACGTTATAATCATAACATTGTATTCAAATTCTAATATCTTAATTTGTTTCTCTTTACTTTTTGTCCAACTCCCTTTTACACATTTGATAGGTTTGCTTTCTTATTTAAAGTGCCTAATGTTACTATGGTTCAATCCAAACAAATCATACTGATGGTTATGGGAGAGTTTTAACAAGTTGGTTTCTGCTGCCTGAACTTACCCAGAAAATTTGCAGAAGCCATATGTCCTATCACCCCAGCTTTCCCAGGAATTGCTTTCTATACGTTAAGACTGTAATCTGCTCATTACTTCTTACTTTACTCAATATTTCAGCATCTTCTTGGCTTCAGTAGACCCCGTTCTCAGACCTGGTTGCACGCTCACTCTCATTATTGATAAACCTAAATTTTACTTGATTATTCCCATCAACTGGTTACTCTGATGTTCTCCCCAGATTGCAGAATATCACTACAGCTAAACAACATTATGTGTGTAAAATGCATGGCTCCCTCAAGAGTTATGTTTTTGAGATGCAGTATTACTACTACTTGAAAAGGTTTTCATTGTTTCTCTTAATTTCTTCCTCAGTGAGCGCCCTCGCAGTGAGCTCTCTAAACTCTCTCTTGTGTCAGTCCTCAGTGTCCTGGCTTTAACTACTTTGGAGCACACAGTGCCTTCCCCCTCTTCCCAATGCATTAATAATTAACAAAATGAATCGCTATAGCCAGCTATGTTGATACTTTTCATAATTTCATGATATACTCATATCCCTCCACTTCAAAGTTTTCATTTAATCTAGCAAAAATTAAGACACGCATGAAAATCATGGGAGAACATGCTTTAGATCCAGAAGCCAAAATTATTGAGAGGAGCAGGCAGGTCTTGGAGGTTGAAGCTGAAGGGACAGGCACGGCAGGAATCCTGGGTCGTAAATGTGAGAAGGACCCACGGAGACCAAAAGTGGGAAGCACGCCTGCGTCTGGAGTCCCCCCTTTTACTTCTGTGACTCCGTCTCCTCCTGCACTGCCCGTCACCTCTTCTTGTTCCCTGAACACCCCCCACGCAGGCCCACCGTTCCCCACACCCTCTTTCTCTGCTTCTGCCGGGATGCGCTTCCATACACGTCAGGATGACTAGCTTTCTTACTTCTTTTGAGTCTTTGCTCAAATATGTCCGCATCAGATGGACAGACCTTTCCTAAACACTGCATGTTGAATTGGAACTCATACCACACCCCCTTCATTCTCTTTTTGCATTTGTTCTACTTCACAGCACTTAGCACCCTCTAAGATAAAATATATATATATATTTCTTTTATTTCCTATTGTCTGGCACTTAAATGGAAGATCCCTGAGAAGGAACCTTTTTCTTCATTGTTCAGTCTTGAACCCAGCTCCTGTAGTAATGCACTATGCGTGATGCACATTCAATAAATATAATGAATGAATAAGGTAAGCCTGACACTCACGGTAAAGGGGCAGCTCAGGAGTTAAAACAAGCACCAGGAACTCTAGAGGGAAGTCGTCTTCCAAGCAAAGGGTCACAATTCAGTCGTAGAAGGTAAGTGGGAGTCTCAACCCAGAAAATGATTCACAAGTGACAGGCTTTGACAATGAGAGATTTATTTATCTGCCTGGTTCGTTATGTGAACAGAGATGGTGGCATTACACACGTACCCCTTAGCTGGGACTGTCTGCTGGTAGGTTCACATATTCTCTGGGGAAGGGCAAGGAAATGAGGGTGTCCACGCCAGCATCGACGTTAGAGCCCTGGCCTCAAACCCATCCTGTTATGATGCCGGAATTTCAGAGCGCTGCTCTGCTGGTAACATCACCCTGCTCAGTTCCTGAAAAGAATTGAAATTCCCCGCTAAGACATTTCACACTGTCTTCTTGATTTCAGAATGGAAGGGAGGGTGATACTCACGACTTTCTCGTGACCTATTTCTGTGATCTAGTTCCGCTTCCTGTCTTTCCACAAGGAACTCCCACACAAAGATATGAAAATTTTATAGATTTTTTCCCCCAAAACCACCCATACAAAACATATGCTGCTTCTGGTTCCTTTTGGCATGACAACAAACATCGCTATCTAAAGGAAGTTTGATTGCAGAAGTTCAGTTCAACTCAGCTGATTATTTGAGCCTTTTCAGTCGCCTACTACTTAACTCCAAGGTTTAGAGTTCTTGTCTGACAAGATTTAATGATGAAAGGAAGATTGATTCTACAATTGCAAGGGGCTGAAAAACAAATGCATTTAACAAATACACAATATTTTGTAGTTTGCATAAGTTTGCTCAATTTACTGTGATTGGTGCTACTTTCATAGTGTCTCAGTTTCAGCGAAATGTAGGGATATAATGCCTGATTTAAATCCATCAACGGGAACTTTCCTTCAGCGGCAGATACATTGCCAGAAAGAAACACATTAATGGGTGTTGAATTTTGAAAGATTTATATTAGAAAAGATTGTGAAAAAAGATTGTTAAGAAAATCTGTTCCGTGTTATGGACTAAACATTAAATTCATAGCATGAAGTTCTGTGTGAAAAGATCTAACTAAAACCAGGAGGCAGATGGTGAAGTTAGGAGATAAACACAACATCACAACAAAGGCATCATGACGGCTGGCGTGAAAGTGGCGCTGCCTTTGTCAGCCTTGCCGTTAAGCCGTAACTGCCATTTTAAAGTTCTCTCGACGCTTTTCCCTACAAACTCCTGCCATAGTTTCCTGGAAAGAGATTTTCTGTAGTAAACATACAAGGGAGGTAGATGTATGACTTTCTGTGATGTTAATGCTGAAAATTTTAGGACTTTATAGTCAGTATAAGACTGGCTTCAAACTTTAAAGGAAATGACAATTTAGTAAGATGGTAAGTGAAGACAGCCAAAATGGGTAATTTTGAGTGGCTCTTAACTGTCTCCTGACCAGTTCTGCACCCTAGAAGAAGTCAGAGGAGAAATATCAAATCTCTTGCTTTTTCCGGTGGGGACAAACCCTTCGGGCATCTCCCCCTGTGCACTGTTATCCCCAGTTTTGTAGATGAGTCCTTGATCACCACAGGTTTTGCAGCAAGAGATAGAGAAAGAACACAGATGATCATGCTTCCAGACATTTGCCCCACATTCAGTTTTTCTGTTTTGTTTTCAATTTGTCGCTGTGGAATTTGAACAATAGATTATGCACTTTCTCATCCATGTTTCTTCTCTTATTCCCCCGTAAACTGGGGAATGTTGCCCTGCTTTGTGAGTTTCTTTTCTTTACATTTTAAGCTTATGTGTTGAGAGCTGTCCCGCAGTGGTTTTTATTAGGGTGAGAAGACAAGGCATTTCATCAACATCTTAAAAGAAAATTATAATAATGATTTCACTTCATGGAAAACATATTTGAGCCATTTCGCCTAATAGCTAATGTTCTTAAACTCCAGATATACTGTCTATGTAACTTTCACTGCACTGCATAATTAGATATTGAATGATACATGTGGTGTAACCACCTCTACTCTCCTAGAGGAATAATTTTAGAGGGGGAGCACCTGAAAAAGAAATTATCAAGGGCATGTGGACATAAATGGAGATTCGATAAAATTTCCAGGCACAAGTTAAGTACACAGTGAGAAGAATTATGCTTATTGTTCCCTAATACAACATGAATTTTTTTTCCATGAACAGTTTCTGTTTAATGAGAAAGGACGTTATTTATGGCAGGCATTAGGCTGTAGCTGAATATGTACTTTAAACATTCTCAGCAGCTTTATTTTGCATAGACTGTTTGTGCAACTCACAATTTCTTCATTTTTTCCCCCAATCTGTATATTCTAATATATTCAAATACTTCAATTCAATTTTATATTGTGTTAATATTGCTTGTAAAGTTTAGTATTTTTAGAATTAAGATTCAATTACTGTTCCCAAAGAAAGAAGAAGAAACAAACCAAAATATGATTAATCATTTAAAGGTAATTTAAAATATTTATAACTTTTTTATTTTAATGAACAAAATGTTAGTAGGTATTAGCATAAAATAATTTATAGGTCTTTTGGACTTAGTAGCTAGAGTTTTTTTTTCCCCCCTACTAAAGACAGCAGTCCTTCACTTACTATGCGTTTTGTTCATCTGGGATTCAAAAAAGGAAATTTCCTAATATGAGAAATCCATTTACATTTTTAAATATGCAAAGGCCAATGAAATAGTACTGAATTATTTAAAGAATGTTTAGATGACTGCATTTCTATTACAGCAGCCTTTCTATGCTTGCCACAGAGGGAGGGTAGCAGAATCTTAGACTATTTCTGTGAGTCAACCCTTAAATTTGATGGGGGAAACAAGACTTTTAAGTATGGAAAATTAAACTTTCTAATTACTGAGATTATGGTCCTGTATTTTCACAGGTTGTTCAATGTTTTAGAGAGTAATTAATTTTCCTTTTACTTAGGTAATAAATCCTTATTCTTCACATATAGCACCTCAGATTTTCTTTAATTTGTACTTCTTGTTTAAGTACATTATTATCCCTAGGTATTTTTGCTTCTATTTAAAATTTTAAAACAATTTAATTTATTAACACCAGCATGTATCATTGGTTTTCATATATTTTAAACATTGTATTTCTCAAATTTAATTATAAATGTATCTTTGTCATTGTTTCTGATGATGCTCATTAATCCAGGTGGCAATTATTTTTCTAGTTCATATACTTCTTTTTCAAATAGATCTTTTCTGTGACTTATGAATATCATTATTGTTGGCACTCAAAGGTTAGTGATCTATACATCACTAATCTGTGGCTTCATTAATTTTTTTTAAGAAATTAAGCTAATTACCCACCTATCTATGTTTTTATTTGTATATTATTTCTAGAGGAAATAAGTACTGCTAACATGGTATTAATAAGAGTAAAAATGTCTTTCCTTAAGAAATATTGACATTTCTGTGTTGTAAGGCGAGTCTGAATTTGATTCCAGATGCATTTGGACTTAACTACTTGTGTTGCAGTTAACTATGTGGCACCTAGCAGGTTACTTAAGCTCCTTTTAATTATGTTCATTTTAAAAAATGAAGATAGCTGTGATCATCTGCAAGAACTGTGGAGGATTTAATTCAAATCAAAATCGTAAACATCCTGTCATCAGTAGATGTCTACTGCTACCATCCACCAGAATGGAAAACCATGAATGCCCTGAACTCTAAGGAAACCTCTCTGAGATGTAAATAAAATTGCTGTGGGAACTTACAGAGCAGGTTGGTGATAATGATTTATTTCCCATAATGCTTTTGTTTATGTCACTCTCTTTAAACTTTATAAACTTTTTATTTTGTGATAACTCAAGAAATAAAAAGTAGCATTAATTTGTTTTTCCTCCACATTGTAAGCCACCCAACTTGGAGACTACGAATTTTACAGTCAGCATATGCTGTATTATGCTGAATCAATGAAATAAAAAACGTGTTCCTTCCTTGAGGCCTTTTCTTACTCAGTAGTACTGTCAGCTATGCCTCCTTTGGTAGATCATATACTTGACCTCAGTATTCTGAAATAATACCTTGGCTTTCTGAATTAGTTTAAATTAGATTTATCATTACTATTCTGACATTATTGAACTAGAAAAATAAATTGTTGCAGCAAAGAATGTGTATTTGGTTATAAAGGAACTTGACTACTTTCTACAACTTCAAATGAATGAAGTAAGCAATCCTTCTTTTTTTCTCTCTTTTGGTCCATTGGCAAATAATACGATCCTCATGTTTCTGTTGATGTAATCATCTAAGAACCTCTAAAAGGCTTCACAATCATCATCCTGAAATTTACATATAGATGAACCGATGGTCATTTCTAGAGGTCTGAAACCATTAATTTATTCACTCCCTGAATTCCATTCCTAACATAGAACCTAATACTTAGTGGATACACAAAATTTACTTGCCAAATAAAATAAAGATCAAATGTGTAATGTGTGCAATAAATACTAGAAAGAAATGTACCAACAATTTCATTTTTAATATTAGTTTATTGTAAAATATATATTATCTTTAAAAATAACGTAGTCTTCAAATTTCTACTATCACTTTTTAATATTTTTACACATAATATTTCTAAACATTTACAACATACGGTTTGTAAGGGTTAAATCTTAAAATCATTGCATTAAATTCAAACAATATATAGTCAACTATCACCTTGAAAAAAATTGAAATGGCCCATAAGATACTGAATTCATACATATAGTTTCATATGCATGGAAGACACTGTCTGGTGTTCCCTTAGCATTAGAACAGACTCTTGTTTGTTTCCTGGACAATCAATTAGAGTTTTTTTTTTCCTTTAATGATATGTTTTACAACAAATGCATGTAGTTTGGCATCAGAATGATATTCAACAGTAAGCACATGGCACCTGAGACTACCTTAAAGAAATGCAGAACAGTATCTCTCATCTGTACTAACTCAAAGGGCATAAGATTATTGATAAAATTAGAAGCAGGAAAACCTGCATTATGTATATCTTCTTTCTCTCTTCTCTACTTTAAAAAAAATTACACCGCATGCAATCAAATTCTTTATAATTTAGATTTGAACGATACAGTACTCTCTTGCTTATGCAATGTAATACATGGTGTAAAATAAATAAATACTAGGTTTAAAAAATTCCACGGCATTAATGCTGGACTGAAGCATGCCACAGCAGTGATTATCTCACAGCAATAAGACATGTATGGCATATTTCCTGGATTTCGAAATTTTCCATAAACAACACAGATTACCCTTGTAACATTAAGTCCCAAACTTATTTGGAATAAGAAACACGTTTTAAAATCCTCATTCTGTATCCATCATATTTTAAACTATTTGTTGTGATTTTTGCATGGAGTTTAAGGACCATTCCAAGTGTACTTAAATATTTATATTTTGTGCTAACTCTCCCTTCTCTCTTTTTTTTTTTTTTCAGTCTTGGCATCATATATGTAGTGCCGTCTTGGAAATGATGAAATTTAAAACTGAATGTGAAATGTTTTTTTTTTTAATTTGGATCATTAAAGGAGATAGGATAGGGCATGAAGGAAAAGCAAGGAGAGCAAAGACTTGGAGGCAGGAGTAAGAGCAGTGTAAGTAGAATGGTTGTGGGAAGATGTATAGAAACTAATCTCCCTGGAGCAAAGCATTGCTGTAAGGAAGGAGTACCATTTTGTTAAACTGAAGACAAATTTCCTTTGCAGCTGTAAATATCAAATGTGTACATGGAGATAATGGGGAGTTTTTAACATTTCCAGAAAAGTTCATGATATGGTAGATGTTACTTTTGGAGGTTTATTCTGTCCAGGAAGTTTAGGATGAATTATATTTTAATATTTTTGACCTTTAATCCTATTGAGCAAAGGTTGAAACTACTCAATATTGCCATGATGTATCTTACTAGTGAAATTCACTTCATGGTTTATGCCTCCAAAGTAAAAACAGGGTCTGAAATGAAAGCTGATAAAATCACCACAAGATGTGTGATTAGTGTGATCAGCTATGTGTAGAAGTTTCCTGCCACTAGAGATAGTATGTAAATATGTTACTGATTCAAGGCAATTCAGAAATCTCATCATGAGACTAAGCTTAAATCACATTCAGAAGCCATAGAATTAGTGCAAGATAGAAGTTTATCTCATCACTTGAAACATAAAATTTTATAGCAAAAAACCAACCTGCACAAAGACAAGAAAAATAGAGGCAAAAATGCATTTATTATATTTTTTATTTACAGCATTGGCTAGGGAAAGATTTTATGTTTAGTGATGAATGACTTAACAGTAGCCAAATAAACAATCAGAATAATTAAGATTGATGGATAATCTATTAGTATTTGACAAACAGTGTTCACTATGGTAATAATGTTTTCTTGGCTCTCAAATTACCTTCATCTAAGTCTCTTTACTCTTTTAACTCTTATCAGTAGAAATGTTCTGTGAAAATTAATTGTCCCTGTTATCTTGTGTCATTTAGTGGTTAGGCAAACATTTGCTGAAACTTATCACACTTGAGACAATATACTCAATTTTACGTGAGGACTACAAAGAGGAAAAGAAGCCACCTGTACCTTGAGGAGCTTATTTTATATTCAGAGAAAGATGCAAACAGATAGCAACAATGTAGGTTAATAAGTATAATATCAAAGCAGATATGATGTTAAGGAGTTAAAGGTAAGCTTGTCTCGTCAGGAAGGATTATAAGAAAAGTAACCAACCCAGTCTGGTTCTTTAGTATCAAAAATGTTGAGCAGGATAGTAGATTGAAAATGGCATTCCAGATGTGGAGATTATGAAGAATACCCCAAAGTACATCATGAATGTAATAAATTAAGGTAGCTCAGTAACACTGAGCTCCAAAATGTAAGTTTGGGAGAGGTGATAAATGAGGGTGATTGTATTTGTATTTCTTCTAACTATAAAAATGAAGCCGGGTACCTACAGTGAAGGGAGTTTTCTCAGCATCTGCCTACCTTATTAAATTGATTTGTTTTCTTGTCTTAGCAGAATCTTACCATATTCTAGCACTTTTGTCAACCATTTATTCAGACTCTTTCTTTACAATCACTTTGACTGCAGTGTTTTCCATGCTTGTTTTGAGGAAAGTTGAGTAATTCTTCCATCTATCCTACACTTGCCTTACGTGTCGTATCAGAATCACCTGAGGGAGACATTGTCAACATGTCCTAATTTTCTTCTCGTGGAAATTTTGATTCCGTATGTCTGAATTTGTGCCAGTTTCTCTGTATTTATTACAAGAATTTGGCATGAATCTGATAGAAGAGGACAAAATGGAGTATAGTGTCACTGTCTTTTAATATATATCTAGGAGACATTTTATTACATAAGATAATTACAAAACAAATTGAGAAGTTGTTTATAAAACTATTGGAATATATTTTAATTCTTCCTGTATATGTAGTTCAACTGCAGGTCAGTGAAATACAGTCCTGAGTATTAAAAATATTCCAATGTGTTAGTTCATAAACTGAATTAAAATATAGTATGCAAATGAAAAGATATATACACCAAACGAAAAATGCCTTGGACAGCCTCATAAACTTAATAGGATAAAAGGAAATATGAGGTAGAGGTCTAGCATGTTTCCTAACACATGAGAATCAATTAATCAACACAGATCATTATCAATACTAATATCCAAAGAAGCGATTTTCCTTTAGGTTTGAGGAGTATTATGCACAGTATTAGTTGCTTGCTTCTGTGATATGCGATACAGATTTGCCTGTTCCGTTATACTATTCATACAGAGTAACAACTGCACTGTGAGGGCAGAACAGAGATGTGACTTGCAGAAATAGAATAGATGGGCTGGGCTGAGGGCCTCCGTGCATTGCGGGTGGTTGGCTGGAGGGTGTCCTCAACTTTTTGCCCGTGTGGGCTTCTCCAAAAATCAGACCATAACATGGCAGCTGACATCCAGCAGAGCGATCAAGCAAGAAAAGCCGGAAAGAGTGTGAGCAAGATGGAGGTCACCGTCTTTGGTAACCAGATCTCAAAAATGCTATCTTAGCATTTATGCTGTATTTCACAAAAATGAGAAGGAAATCAGTAAGTCCAGCCCACAGTCCATTGTAAGAGATAACACAAGAGTGTAAATCCAGGGAGCAGAGATCCTTTGGAGGCATTTTATGAGCTGTCTTTCCCAACTGTGATAATGATCTAACAAGAGTACATGTATCTAAAGATCAAGTTATACACTTAACATGTGAAACTTACTCTACATCAACTCTACCTCAATAAAGATATGTAAAAATGTAGCATATAATTATGTACAGTTCAAATTTTTGTCTTTGTTGCACTATTTTAATGCATGAGGTTAAAATAAATTATTATCCGACTGCTTCAGAGGGTTGTATGTATTGACTCTCATTTTCTATCACTTGCAATTAAATAATACTGATTTCTACATTTGTGTAATAAAATATTCAAAACTATTTTTCTGTTAGCAGCATCTCTTGAAAAAAAAGAACAGATGGTATCCAATGCTATGTTTTACTGTCAATTTGGCAGATGTTATGAGTGGAATCAGCAATTTATTTTTCATTTTGTTTGGCTATTTTTGATAGAAGAATGGGCAAGAAATTTAACACAAGTTTATGGTCCTTTAAACACAGGTCTCCATTTTAAAATACTGTTTATAAGAAAGGTAATTGATAGATAATAACATATTCATTGTGAACTTCAATTACACAAATTATATTTTAGTTTGTGTATTCAGAAGGATCATTTAGAAAATGCTTCATATCTAAATATTAGATCTGCAGAATTTCCCTTTTATTTATTATAATTTATATATAAATTTCCCTTTTATTTATTTATATATATAAAAACCTACTTTTCACCATGGGGAACATATAATACTATGTGAGTGATTGCAAAAAATAACTCATAGTTGGAGCTTACAGGAAAAACAGGACTCATGAGTGACCCAGATTATTATTCATTTCTTACATATCCTTCCTTATCCCTCTTCAGCATCTGTATCATATTGAAACACTGTTTTATAAAAGAAAAGATTTGATGCTAAACTTGATTTTTGTCAGATATTTGACTTCTTTTTTCTTCCCCCCTTCTGGATATGTGAGGGGTTTTTTTTATGATGCTATTTTATTTTTTGGTTTGTATTTTAAATTTTAACTGAAGATTATTCTGATTTTCACTTTAGTTACAAAAATAATAAGCATATAGATTAAGCACTAAGTTCAAAATTCCTAAAATACTCTAGAAATCCAAATTTCTAGTTTTTAAATGTGATCAAAACATTTATGCAAATTTCTATTTATTAATTCAGGTGACAGTCGTCTTGGTCCTGCCCCCTTGTGAGGAAGCGTGGCTCCTCTGAGTTTGTCTGTGCATCTCTCCCCAGCTGAGGGCAGTCATCCTCCTGTTCCTTCTCCTCCTTTTGATGATGCTTGAATCTTGTGCTGCTCCTGGTGGTTCTGGTTTAATCATGGCAATTAATCCAGTTGTTTCATCTAAAACGAATATCAGAAGACGCAATTTTATTTACTCTGATTTTCTTTGTCTGCTTTTTTCAAGAAATTCCAGAGACTTACATAGTTAACTTTCTGCACTGACTTTTTTCCAGAAACAGACCTATATGTACTACCTATATAGCAAGGTCAAATTTACAGTTAGTTTGCACTTGATAATCCATGTGAGCTTTAGGTGGAGGGATTGGTTAGTGATGGTAGAGTAGATGGCTCCTTGCCTCTGAGAGAGTGTTCATTAATGTGTTAAAATTGCATAAAATACATTTTACTTAAGAAGCCATCTGTTAAAAAATTAAATAAAAAACTAAGGTTCATGTTCTTAAGAAGATCACAAATAAATGTTATCACTGTGTCTGAGGTGAAATACTATTTATAAATAGATGCTTGAAATAATAATGTATCTTAAGTTATTCAGTTACTTATTCAACAAATCATTCTCTGGAATCTGCTGGATTCTATTCTAGGCACTGGGCGCATGATTGATACAAAATATCGTCTCTTCTCTCAGAGTGGAAAATTTAAGAATTAATACAAAAGTGTATATAATATATCAGGCTGAGGTTCTTCTGCTGATAAACATAATTCAAGAATTCCAGTGTGGTTATTTTATATGTAGTGGTTTGGAAAGAACTTGCCAGTAAGGTGACATTTGAGTTGAAGTGATGAAGTAAAACCATGGATATTTGCAAGAAGAGAGTTTTTGACAGAGAAAATGGTGAATGTAAATGCCCTGAGAATAGAAGTTTCTTAATGAATTCAGTGCAGAGCCAGCGGGTCAGTGTGGCTGGAGGAGAATAAGCAGAGAACTTGGGGAAGCAGGTGATGGGAGAGATTGAAAAATTAAGTGATCAGAGTTCATGGTGGGGAGCTGGATTATAAGGGCTTTGATGTTGTTCCCAAGTAGATTTTTAAACACAGATTTAACAATCTAAAATGGTTTTTTATGGAAACACTGTGGCTACTTTATTGAAAAAAGATATTATGAAGGTAAAAGAAGTAAGAAAATAATTGCAAAGGCTGTTAACAATAATCTAAAAAGAGAGGTTGATGGTTTAGAACAAGTATTTGCTGATGGATTTGATATGAAGCAAGCAAGAGAGTACAGTCATGGGTGACTTTAAGATCGCGTTATGGTTTACTAGCACGGGGCTAAGTGGCAGAACTGTGTTCTTGTTGCTGAAAGATCGCCCCCGTCCCTGACGAGCCGAATAACCCAGAGACAAGGTCTTGGAGCTTAGAAGAAAAGAGGCAATTTTATTGCTTTGCTGGGCAAAGGGGACTCACAGCAGGCTGGTGCCTTCAAAACTGTGAACCCGCCTTGGGGATGGGGCAGGTGGTTATACAGCCATAGTTCAAACAATAGAGCTTCGATAACAGTCAACAGAATCATTTTCTCAGAAGACTTAGAATGGCATCCTGATGCCTGCGGCGACCGATTCTATAGAGGCTAGTGGTTGTCGCTCTTTCCATCTCTTTATCTTGTAAGGTACTCAAATTGTGGTCTTCTTGATAATTCAGGCTATTTTGTAAGGTTAAATCCTGTGATCTTTTCCCTGGAGATCGACTCAGAGACCAAGCATGATTATAGCTTTTGATTACTGGAATAAAGTAGAAACAGTAAGATCAATAACTTTAGTTTTAACAATGGGCGTGGAACTGTCAGTAGCAACCTATCAGTCAGGTTAGTTGACCATTTTAAGGGCAAGCATGAGGATAAGCAATCTGTTAGCCTAAGTGTGGCCATTTTATTAATCCTTCTTTGTTCTTAAGTTATATATGAGCAGAATTGGTGGTGGAGATAGTAAATTCTGCTTTGTCGGTGATAAATTCATTGGGTTATTTTTTAGATAGTAGTCATGGAAGTAGAGATACAGAGGAGAAAATCTGCATTTTGAGTTGGCTAATTACTTTTTCAAAGAGGAGTACTTTAACTTACAGTTAGGTAATTATCTTTTTTTTTTTCTTTTGTGTTATTGTCTCTTGGATTAAAGCTAAATCATTACTTCCAAAACAAAATCTAACGCTTTAATAATAACTAATAACTAGGCTTTTGTCCCCCACCACCCAAACCCTATTTCCTATCACCCTGTTCTTTTTTTTCAGTTTTTTTTTTTTTATGGGGGGAGGTAATTAGGTTTATTTATTTATTTCCTTTTAGAGGAGCTACCGGGGATTGAACCCAGGACCTCTTGCATGCTAAGCACACACTCTACCACTTGCGCTACACCCTCCCCTGCAACCATGCTACCACTCTGTTCTTGTGATCATCATTCTTATGGCTTCTTCTTTTTATAATGTATTTTCTTTGTATGTATTTCTGTTAAATGTGCTCTAATTGTATATATTTTGTCTTTTATTCGTATTGAGAACATATTGTTAATATATTTGTATATAAGAGTATTTTTAAACTTTAAGAAAAAAGTTTATGGTGTGTATGATCCTCTGAGAATTACTTTTTTCATTTAATGTTAAATTAAGATTTACACAGATTTTTCCATGATACCATTCTTCATTTACTTTGACCAATATATAATATTACAGTTTGGGACTGTAACAGACTATTCACCCACTCTTTAGTCAATAAATGTTTGTATTATTATTTGCAACTGTGACCAACGGTCATTTCAGATATATTACAGATATTTTAGTATAAATCTCCTGTATTGTTTCTTTTGGAAATACACCAAAATATAGAATTTCTGGGTGTTTGGTATCTGAATATTCAAATCTAGGAGGCATGGTCAGTTTTTCCAAATGTATTTTATCAGCTTACTTGCCCATCTGTAAAGCACAAGAAATTATGTGGAACCATGTCCTCTCCAGCAGTGTCTAGTAACAGTCTTTATAAGAAAACTTTGTCAATTAGATGTGTGGTGGTTTTGTGGGTAATTATTAGATTATTGAAAATAATGAATAGACTAAGCAGCTAAATAAAAGCAGGGTGTGTGTGGGCACGTGTTCAGTGTGTCCTGAGCCCAGAAATAATCTGTGCCTCTGCTGTCCAGTAAGTGATTCCTTCAGAATCGAGAGACTGGGTATTCGTCTAAGCACCTACTCTGATAGGTTTTTTGCCTGCTCAAGTCTCACAAAATTGTTTCGATTAAAATGCAGAGGACATCCACATTATTAACATTATCAGCCTGAGAATAATTTCTCAGCCCTCATCTTAATTTAGGAATCAGCAGCATAATTAGATATAGTTGACTCCTCCCTCCTTTTTTTGAACTTCCTTTGATAGAATCACAAAACTCGCCACTTCCCCTGTTTCTCCCGCTGTCCCAGCATCTCTGCTAATTCCCCCTTGTCCTCCTGCTGGCTTCTCTCCTGGACTCCTTTCCCAGTGGCAGAGAACCTCTAGGCTCGGACTTGGACTTCCTCTCTTTCCTGTCTACACTGACTAAGATTTATGTCATTAACTTCCTGGTATTTAATGTCATCTGAGTACTGGTCATGACACCAACACTCTCCAGACCTGTTCTTCCCATGATGTTTCATGGTGACTCCCGTTTTCTAGTTCTTTGGCTCATTATTCTTGGTGTTAACCTTTAACGCTCTCTTTCTCTGTCCCTCAGTCTCACCACCCAATAACTATTATTCCTTCTCAAGTGCAGAGTGCTACTGCAGGAATTTCCTGGGGAAATAGCAAGCATTAGTATAAAAGTTTGTTTCAGGGATCTTCAAAGTTACCGAATAGCCGACTCGATCCTGGTTCAGGCTTTTCTCATTCCCCTTCTTTCAAATTAGTCTCCCTACAGCAACTACAGTAGGCAATTAAAAATCTAAGCCGTCTCATGACACTAAAAAAGAAACAAATAAAAATAAACCACTTCAGTGGCTTTTCACTCAAGTAAAACCCAAAGTCCCTAGCTTGGCCTACAAGACCCTGTTGGATCTGAAATCCTTTTAATTCTTTGATCTTCACAATTCCTACTATTTTTTCTTATTTTGTTTAATTCTTTTTTTCCCACCTTAGACTTGAACTTCGTGAAAGTGAACAGCTTTTCCTGCTTTTATCTCCAGGAGTTGAAGTCATTTGACAGGTGGTAAGTGCTCAGTAAATATTTTCAAAGAAGTGAATTACTTAAAATATTTTTTCTTCGAATGTATGTTAAAGGCTTTTAGAAGTTACATCTTTTATTCAAGAGAAAAGATTAGTCTAGAGAATCCTTTTTGTTTTGATTTTGTTGTTTTTAATTAGATTAGCTCTGCTGCTGTAAATTTTAATGTGGGAAACTGTAAATATTTCATAAATTTAAAAAAATGCATAGGACTGAAACATCTGCTCCTTTTATTCAAAAAGGACAAAAGAAAGACAGACTTATCTTCTGTTTCTTATTTTGAATATATGTGATGTGGAATCTAAATTTTTCTTCTTCAACATCTAAGCAACTCTCCCTGAATGCTTTTTAAAGCAGTTCTTCATTTCCTCGTAATTTTTTGGTGAATTCACTTCAGAGATAAAAATTTTAAGTGTATTATCACTTGCTTTTAGAATATCTTGGGTTCCACTAAATGGCTTGCAAGATAATTCAGCATTAGCAGTAGAATTTCTTCATAAACAACCTTTGATTTGTTAAATTTGTAGACTTCCTTCTCTCACACCATGATTTCATTCAAATGTAATAAATCTTACTTGACTTTTCTGGGGTGTTTATATCATATGTTATTGAATTTGATTTGTTGATCTTTGAATCAGGAGTTTGTACCTGTGCTCTTGATTACATTGGTCTGTAGGATTCTTTTTTTTTTTTTTTTTTGATTTAATTCTGTTACTGTTTCTTCATTAGTTTTGTTCTGCTGCTGTACATTTTGATATTGGAGTCTTCAAAAGAATTTGTACATTTTAAATTAAAATTGTAATTTAAATACCTATTCCATGAAATTTGGAAGAAATTTTAATACCATATGACTCAGAGTATATTTTTTTAAGTAGTAATGTAAGGATATATTTAATTTCTTTCATTTTGTATTAAGATAAAAATCAAATTTTTAATTTTTAATATATGAAATACACTGCTTTTCATTCAGATAATCTTTCATAACAGAAGGTAAATATTTACTTTTTCACTTGAAATAAATATGGTTAAGTTGAAAGGAAATGTGGTTAGTGTTTGTTTGATGGCTTCTAATTAAAAAAATAACATAAGAAAAATAACATGTGAAAGAGCAGTGGTCATGGGCATTTAGTCCACAGCGGGGAAGTTTACCCTTTTCTGCCTGGAATAGCACAAATAAGTAGACCAAGATTATTCCACAGGAATATATATCAAAAGATAGCATGGAATTATATTTTAAAAACTAAAGTTGCTTTTAATGTATTTATGTGAGAACAAAGGAAGAGCATAAGAAATATACTTGTCGTGGGTACTTTTGGAGGATGTTACATCAGCTACCAACAAGCACAAGAGAGCAGGTGTGAGGTGTGAAAACTCATGTGGCTCAGAGTGGACAGGGCCTCCCAGTCTGAGGACAGCCTCAGTCTGCCTGCTACCTCATCAGGACATGGCCCTTGGCATAAAGGATATTATTATTAATGAGATTCCAAGTGTCAGTAAGAAAACAAACTGCTGCTGGCCTCCAAACAGAATGATTGGATTATCATGCAATATACTGTGTGCCTTTTATAACATGTGCAATTGTATTATCACTCTGTAAGTTTTAAAATTTATTATATTTAAAACTAAAAAAATTTCAGATTTTAAATAAAATCAGTATCTGAGAAATATTTCGATACACACCACTATATATGTATGTGTGTATAAATAAATATGAATAAAAGTGTGTATGTATGTGCATATATATAATTACATATATATATAATTATATGCATATATATTTATATATATATGCACTGATACACGTATTTCTGTTCCCTAAACATTTCCCTTAGGCAACCTAGCGTTCTACTCATATTTGTAATTGAATTTTCTCTATATTAGTTTGGGCTTTCCATCTCTGGCATTAGGCTACACAAATAAATAATAAAAGAAAAATATCGTAACACTTTTACTTTAATAAAGGTTTTTTTTTGAAGCCTTCCAGATAAAAATACAAACTACTGAAAAAAAATTCCACTTTCAAAATAAAGAATAAATGGTTAAGGTAATTTCCTCATTACCTCTGCACCCATTATATCAAATAAATTTCATTTCCTACAATATTTTATTGAGAGCATAAACTTCCCAATATAGGAGTTTTATTGGCATGTAAATAGTGAAGGTTATTAATGTTAATGTCACATGAGACTATTAGCAGGCGAACAAAAGCAAGAGCAGCCTTCAAGTCCTAAACCTTATAAGATCACGTATATAATGACACGGAGGTGATAGAGACAGATATTAACATCATTTGGAAAACAGTTTTCATTTATAGTAATAAGAACAAACTATTCAGGTGTTGGTGGTCTTAAATATTGTTTTCCACTGGGGTCCACATCTTTGCAGGTGAGAAGAAAAGTGAGCGAGGGAGGCTTGAGAGAAATCACCATTACTATTCCTGAACAGTTTAGCCAGAGAAATATGAGGGACTAGAGGAGGATCACACAAGTCACTTTTTTTCGAGGAAGGAATCTCATAAATTCGGTTGTATACTTTCAGTATAATTATAAATTACTTGGTTTAAAGTCAGATGTGATTATTAAATATAGCTTAATATTTATTGTCTTTTACCAAATTACATAAATTGTCTCTAGTTAAGTTTTTCTGTTTTGTTTCAACTTGTTTTTTTTTCATAATAAGAATTTGTTTTTTGCAAATCCAAGAATTTCATTATAGAGATTTAAAGGCATTCCAGGTTAACCTGGTTTATCAAACATGCACATAAAATCAGAGGAAATATGTGCAATCAATGTCAGGCATCAAGGATACCAATCAGGGTCACATTGACATATTTTATGTCCAGTTTGTGAGCAAAGATGCCAGTAAATTCTGACAGGAAGCAGCAGTACTTTTGCTAAATTGCTGTAATAAATTGTTAAGCTCTTTTAAAAGCTGGGAGGTGTCGTGGGTGGGGGGATGTGTAATCCTGAACTTTATAACTCGTGAAAATTAGCTATAAATTTAGGAAATGAAAGGAACAGCAAGAACAAGGGGTGGCTTTTTTTTTTTTTTTTACAAACTACACTTGGAAAGTATTTAATCTTCATTTATAAATCCTTTAAAATAACATTTAATTCGCTAGCATACATTCTGATAAAAGACAGCAGTGGGGTTAAAATATTTTTCTGTAAGGTAATATATTTTAATATATATCGTTTAATTTTTTCTTTTTGTTTCAAGCCATCTGTTAATTGTGAAATAAGTGACCTATATAAATATAAATGTTCTCATAATTAAAACATGCAACGAATACCGTTGTAAAAGGTAGAATGTAACTTTAACTTTGACTCTGTCTCTATATAGAGAGACCCTTGTAAGAAAAGATAATATATCCATATGTATGTGAATTTTAGCTTGTAAAATAGGGTTGAATATGTCTCAACACATACTTTACTAATTATTTGTGTTACGCCATACTGAAAGGATGCATCTGGTTAATTTACTATGTGTGGGTCATTAATTTACCATATGTAATGAATTATGGAATGAAAGGATATGGTATTTATAGATAAGGAAATTAAGTACTAAGGATGTTAATTTACTTTCCTAATATCAAATTACCTATTCTCAGAGCAGGACATAGAATATATAGCCTAATGCCCATTTTTCAACTCAGTATTTTATTCTCACATTCTAAATGACAATTTGAATAATTTAAATAATATTTTAAAATTCTATACTTTAACATAATTTAAAAAAGTAGTGTGGTAAACATTTTTATATCATTTGAAAATATTTCTTTTTAAATCCCCTCTGTTTTACTTCACGTGAGTTGCAAACATAATACATAAATATGTTTTTCTGGTAAAAGCAAAAATATTATGGACAATTCTAAAGTTTATTTTTGCCCTCTGTTCCCTGTGTTTTCCTCTCCACAAAAGTATCTCTTTCCAATTACTATGGCTGAATAATGTACAAGTCCAAAACTTAGAAAGGCTTAGAACAATGACAATAATTTGGTGGTTGTTCACAAACTTGAAATTTTGGCAGCGTTGAGAGCAGATGTTTAAAGACTAGGGGCTAGAATCATTTGAGGCTAGATTAACATCTGGTCTTTGCCTTTGCGTGTGGATTGAGCTTCCTCACAAAAAGGTGGTCAAAGTCGACTGCTGTGAAAAAGAGAAAGCCGCACAGAAATGTTATCTCCGTGTATAGCTTAGCCCTGAGAATCAGATAGTATAATTTGTACCACATTCCCATCAACACAGAAGTCACAAACTACTCCTAACAGTGGGTGGCAACTCTATGGAAGTTCATGCGAGACCATGCATACTATGTCGTTGTGATTGGAAAAGTCATTTTGGCTCAGTTCATCCTCTGATCACAGCAATTTACATTTTCCCAACAAACAAAATGCAATATCGCTCTCTCAAGACATACCAAATTCTCATCCCATCTTGGCACCAGTCTCAGGTTTGAGGATCAAGAACTCATCACCTAGATCAGGTCGGAGTGTATATGAGGCTCCTTGACTGTAATTCCTTAGGGACAGATCCTTACCTGTACTCCCCCCACCCCAATCTGAAAAACCTGTGACCAAAAAACATGTGACATGCCTTTCACACGTCCAGCACATAAGAGTGAGAAAAGGCTTAATAAAAACACCAGAGATTCTTCCACTGAAAAAGAAAACTAACAAGAGGTACACGTAAGTCACTGGTTCATATCGATTCTGAAATCTAGGCAGGTGTATATTGGCTTAATTAATTCTGTTGCTTGAGACTCACTGTGACTCTTGTCTCTTGTCTCTTGGTTTTTGATTTCTTCGTCTGAGACATTCTTTCCTTTATATAAAATGTATCAGTGGTTTCAGTTAAGTAATTTTCTCTATTTGGGTCCTCTGTCTTCTGGATCACCTAGAAGAAACAATGTTGAAATTAGTTTAAAAAAGGAGGGGGTGGATTTTAGAACAGATACCATGATGAAAAGGTTCAGTGACACAAAGGAAGATATGCTTGCAATACAGAAAAAGTAAGAAATATCAGCAGAGGAATACAGTTGAAAATATATCAAACCACAAGTTAATGAATAGGCTTAGCAGTGGACTGGAGCTGACATAAAAACTAATCAGGGAACCTGAACATAGGGCAAAAGTGATGGTCAAATATGAAAAATAGAAAATAAAAAATTAAAAATAAAGACCAGAGCTTGGGGCTATATCAGAGGGCATAAAATATGTGTATCTGGAGTCACAGTAGGTAGAAGAATATAAAACAACATTTAAAAATAAGTATATTTTATTTATAAAAATTAAATACACATGCATACTATATGAGGGAATACTGGGCAATAGAAGTATTTTTCCAAATTCAATTCAAAAAATTAGTTGAATGGTGCTAGAAATAGTTGCCCATCTCTACTGCTAGATTCCAAGGGCTGCATTTTTCTCTGCAGAGTAGCTTGGGGGACAACTCTGGCTCAGTTTCCTCAAACCAACAAGAGGTCAACGTTTACAGCACTTCTTTTGTTCTTCAACTAACAACAACTCTGCAGGAAGGGTAGATACTATCCTTCTGCATAATGCTGAGGAAATTAAAGTCAAGCTTAAGCACCAACTGCCTACAGAGCTAGGGGAAGGATGGCGGTCTCCTTCCAGCTTACGGAAGCCCCCCAGGGAGCTCCTGGGCCCTGACTCCAAATCTTTGCATTATCTCCTACAGCCCTCCTTACGGAGGGCCCAGAATCCACCTGGCGCTGAGAGTTGTTGTTACCTAGAATTATTTACTTTCCTTTCTGTAATAATTCCTCCATGCTCCAGGTTTGGACTAAGTTTATCCTACCACCGCAAACTTAGGATCGAGCAAAAGGCCTGGGGGGTGAACACCAGCAAGTGATGCTTGGTGCTGGCTAGAGCGCATGTACAGAAGGGCCCAAATGTGCACAGGTCTTCCATTCTGCAGGCATCTTGCACGAAACATGCTGGCGCTGGGTTGCAGATAACACAGGGTAGGACTGTGTATCAGCAGAGGGATCCCTCTACCCTGGGGCTCTTCCTTTATAGGGCAAGCATGGCAGTGACCTTGAAAGGAAGGCCAAAACTGTTGAGTTTGAGTGGCAGATAATCTCAGCTTGGGTACCAGGTCTCTGCAGGAGTTGCTGGGAATGCTGGCTGTCTGGCACCTGAAGAATATGGGAGCTTACTAAATAGTTGATCATAGATAGATAGATAGATAGACAGACTGACTGACTGACTGACTGGTACTAGAAGTAATTGCAGCCAAGAAAACACTCATATCAGTATCCAAGAGTGGGTTATAGGAACAACTTATGATAGAAGACAGTGAGTTTAAAAATTACACTGGATACTAACTTATAGTGAAAAGAATATGAAAACGAATACACTTCAGTCAATAAATATATATATGTATATATACACACACACACAAATTACATTGGAGAATGTATCATAGTCTTTGGTACTTAGTGAAAAATAGTTACTTAAATTTGTTGCTTGTGTTCATGATGGATGACATAATATATTTATTAAAAGACAGATTGTTAATCTAAATGGATGCCACAAGAGAGCAATATGATTATTGACTTTTGAACAAAGACCATAAGTAATTATGAAGAAATTTCAAGACACATATTGCCAGAATTCACTCTATATTCACTGATTTCAAATTTGGCAATACGGATTCTGTGCATGTGTTTGTATTAAAAATAAAATGTTTGTAATACCTAAAGCCATAAAACTCCTAGAAGACACAGGTGGTAAATTCCTTGACATAGGTATTGGTGATGATATTTTGAATCTGACTCCAAAATCAAAGGCAACAAAAGCAAAAATATACAAGCAGGATTGCATCAAACTAAAAAGCTTCTTTCCAGCAGAGGAAATCATCAACAAAATGAAAAGGGAACCTACTGATAGGGAAAAAATATTTGAAAATCATATATCTGACAAGGGGTTAAATCCAAAATACATGAAAAAACTCATACAACTCTAGAAAAAAACAAACAACTCAATTGAAAAATCAGCAGAGCATCTGAATAGATATTTTTCCAAGGACAACATACAGACAGCCAACAGGCACAGGAAAAGATGCTCTACGTCACTAATCACCAGAGAAATGCAAATCAGAGCCACAATGAGATATCCCCTAACAGCTGTTAGAATGACTATTATGAAAAAGATAAGAGACAGCAAAGTGGACAAGAATGTGGAGAAAAGGACACTCTTGTGCACTGTTGGTGGAAATGTCATTGGTGCAGGCAATATAGTAAACAGCAGGGGAGTTCTTCAAAAAATTAAAAACAGAGCTACCATAGGAAGAAAATGAAAAAACTAATTTGAAACGATGCATGCACCCCAGTGTTCATAGCATTTATTTGGTTATTTACAATAGCCAAGGTATGGATATAACCTAAGTGTCCATTGCTGGATGAATGGATAAGGAAGATGCAGTATATATATGTATATGTACACAGTGGAATAATATTCAGCCATAAAAATGAGTGACATCTTCCATTTGTGACAACATAGAGGGACTTTGAGGGCATTGTGTAAATGAAATAAGTCAGACCAAGGAAGACATGTTGTATGATCTCACTCACATGTGGAATCTAAAAAACAAACAAACAGCAACAAGAACAAAACAAGCTCATAGACAGAAATAACAGCTTGATGGTTGCCTGAGGCAGGGCTGGAAGTGGGAGAGGGATGGGCAAAATGGGAGAAGGGAGTCAAAAGCTACAAAATTCCAGCTATGAAATAAGTAAGTCATATGGATGTAATGTACAGCATGGTGATGATGATTAATATTATATTGCATATTTAAACATTGCTAAATTTTACTTTGATCGGATCTAGATCACCAAATATCTAACCCATAGGTAATGTGATTTCAGCTTTAGATTTATATATATGAGTAATTTTTAATATATCATTAATTAAATAATACCATTTACATAATCTTTAAGTATCAAAATCTTAAATAATCTACCTTGATTAATTTCCTAACTGACAAGTAGTATAGTGTCTCCCACAAATAGATATTATTCATGAATCTGGTTTATTAAACTTTATTTGGGAAAAATATGGTTTTGAAATAGAGAATTAATTTTCAAAATCATAAAATGGAACTAATTGTTTAGAAAATAAGGTGCTATTTACTTATTTATAAGTACTAGTTAATTCTTTATAAACTAATTAACTTTTGTGTACTTACCTTAAAGTAGTAGATTAAAAATTAAGTTTATTTAATGTAATATTTGACATGTCATTAACACATCCAGAGGAGTTTATGACTAAAATATTCATATGTTTTTAGCCATGTAATGAGCAAATTTCCAGATGAGAGTCTAAGCAAACTATAAATAGACTGTCATATTTTGTTCTATCCAAAAGAAAAAGGTATTTGTACTTGAAAGGGCAAAAGCCATGCTAGCTAACTGTATTGCTCCGGAGGTCTCTTTATTCCTAAACTGCTGTATTTTGTAGCATGTAACCCTGCAGCTCTAACCTTAGCTGGATGAACAATGGGAGGAAGTGGCACCTGAGCAGCTGATCTATGGCCGGCTCACTGTCTTGTATCAACTTGACTAGAAAAGGGCCCTATAACACAGAATGTCTATTTTAAAAAAAAAAATCCTATGGTAAGGGAGTTCAGGTCTCAGACAGGAAAGAAAGTAGATGATGCAGTAATGTAGAAGTGGAGAGAAGAAAGTTAGCTGAAACCATGACTCATCAGAGTCCATAAAATAAATAGAAATATCAGGAGAACTTTCAAGGGCTGAGGGCTAAATCAGCTTCATTGTGGAGTGCTAAGGGGGACTTGCGTCTGCAGGTTTGCTAAAGCTGCATTCCCCCCCCCCAATAACCTTCAAGCTCCTAAGAAACACCATAGTATTTTACATCTGGCTAAGTAGTGATTCAAATTATGTGAACTGAGAAAATGTTCTGTTCTTTTACTTTCCTGTGTATTTTTAGAGCAACTCTAAAAATAAAAGTCATCTGTTGTGTGTCTGCAAACCCCCAAATTCTAAGTGACTTAGCCAGCCACTTCATTCATTGTCGTTAGAGAGTTCGCAACAGTTTCCTTACTTAGGAAACTTGCCATGTTAAATTTGGACAAGGAGCAGGCAACAGAAATGACTGTGATGCCAGGCCACGCATCACAATTTCTGGGACCAGTCGGCTCTACTCCTTACCCTTACGGTCTAGGGGAGACTTGGGACCTGCGTCTTGCTGAAAAATGGGCTACGTGTGTGGCTCCGGTCAACCGGCAGGCATCCAGTTCTGACACCCAATCACTTTTCCGTCTGTAGTTGTTTTAGAATTAAAGCACAATGTACTCAAATTATTTTTTAATTCATGTGTTGAGAAATATTTCTTTTAACTTGAAAACAAGCACTTAAAAAGTCCTCAGAAAAAGAAGTTGTATTTATAATGTTTTTGTAACAGCAGCAGCAGCAGCAGCCACACTCGCCCAGCTACTCCTCTGAGCTATTGCGTTTCGCCTGCATCTCTGCACTCTGTGCCAAGGGCTTTATCAACATTGTCTCACTTTATCTACACAAACATCTTTGAAGTTAGGCATTATTACCGATATTTTACAGATGATGAATCTGAAGCTTGGAGCAGTTAAATAGTGTGTTCAGTGTAGTACAATTATTAAATGGCAGGGCTATCACTGAGCCCAAGCAGGTTTGACCTCCAAGCTCGTGCTCTTAACCACCTCATTATCCTGACTTCATGCTCTGTAAAGCATGGTATGATATGATGTATGCGTTACTTCAGCTGGCTAATTCAAAATTATATGGGGTAGGTCTTCCTAGTGTTATCAGCATCTTACAGATAATAAAATCAAGATACAGAGATTACAGTAAAAGCATGATTATTTATTGAACCATATCGAAGAGTTTAAGAAAAACTTTTCAATTACTGTGTTTTGCCATTAGCTTTATGTTAATTTTTTTTTGCATAATGTTACCAACTAAGATAGATTTTAGGGTGAAAAATAAGAGACAACTCAAAGTTTAGAGACAGAATGGCAGAGCCACTGGATTGACATTGATTAATTGGGGAGAAATTGGGAAGCGTCTGTGAATTGTTTGATCTATCTAGATACCAATGATATTAGCCTAGGTGTTTGTTTCCCAGAACTTACATGTGGCCATGTGTGACTATTTACATTTTTACAAAATAAAAGATAAAATTCAGTTATTCAGTCACACCAGTCATAGTTCAAGTCCTCAAAAACCTCATGTGGGTAGTGGTTAGCATATTTCATAGAGAATATTTCATAAAGGACATTTCAGCATCAGAAGAATTTGTATTGTGAAACGTTGGTATAGACACCAAAGCATACATAGAAATACCACATTGGGTTAAGATGTTATCAAAAGCTAATCTCAGACTTGCTGTTAGATACATATGTTATCAATGTCCTGCTGATACTAGAATTGAGAACAAAATGTATACTCCCGACTTAGGGGAAATAAAGAGTTGAAACAGTGATTACAAACATGTAAATCTAAACTCTTGTATTTGGTGATTTGGGCCTTAGTTTTGACTGAAATTTGAAGAGTCTCTTTTTTCTAATTTGTTTATTGAAGATTTTTAAATGCTAGAATTACATAATTATGTACAAATCTCTGCAGGTATTAAAATATACTAGCAATCATTTATGAGTATTTATTTTGTTCCAAAGACATAGTATCGAATGATGTCTATACAGTATATCATTTAAGCTTTACAATAAAGTAGTTTTTTCCTCAAATGTTAAAAAATAAATAATAAACAATCTCAAGGCTCAGAAAAATGCCCAGCATCCCAGTTAATAACTGATAGGTCTAGAATCCGGAAATTAGATTCATATCCCAAATATACTAAATATACTCTAAGCTACAAAAGTACATTTAATGTGAAAATAAACTAAAATACAAAAGAAGGACCAAGAGAATGTTGCTCTTAGAAGAACAACAGTTGGTTAGCAATATAATCAAATTAATATCAATATTAATAATTATGAAGAATTAATGATTAATGATTAACACCTGGAAAGATGAATGCCTGATAAATAAATTAAAAATTTAGCCCTTTTGGAATTTTAATAACTAACTAATTCATGTAGAGAAAAACTGACACAACCCAACACATCACAAATGAAAATGGAGATATAAAAACTGTTTCAAAAGAAATTAGATAAATCACAGTGTTATATTGTCTTTAATTCTAAATATATTGGAAAACTTGGATAGATAATTTTTCAAAAAAAGATTAACAGATATACTTGTTATGTATACTGTAGACTGTATACTCCTGTATACTGTAGGAGCCACATTAAAATTGTCAGGAAGTCTGCACACTTCTGCAGAAAAAATAGTTAACCTAGATGAAGTCAAAGTGAATTGCTTTTCACTTCAAAAATAATTTAAAAGCTATTTTAACTTTTCTAGGAAAATTTCCAATATCTTTAATCAAGTCAGCAAAAAGCAAATATCAAAATCTGTCAGAGAAAACCAGAAGAAAGCAAAATACTTCCTGTAAAAGCAAAATGCTTCGAAATTCAGTTTAGCCTCAGTATATCAATAAAATATTCTAATAAAATATTTACAAGTATAATCTAATAAAAATAAATAACAAGAAAGAACACTAAGAATGAGCCAATGAAGTATATTCCAGGAATGCAAATGCTTAAATATTGAGAAATACAGTAATATAACTTGCATGTGAAATACGATAGGTGCATTATTAGATCACTGGATTGTAACTAAAGGTTAGAATAAATTTATTTCAGTACTCTAGATGAAAAAATCAAAACCCTTAATGAAAAAGAATCTAAACTCTTAATGCAGAGCATCCTTTCACATGATATGTAAATATAAATACATGTTTATATTTATATCAATAGCTATACTTATATTTTCTCCATTTGTATCAATATATAATACATGTGTATGCATGTGTATGGGGGTGGTGTGTGTGTGTGTGAGAGAGAAACTAGTAGCCATCATTCTCAATACTGAAAGATACACTATAATTTCATTAAATATAGAAGAAAGAATGATGTGGCAGACTACATTGTATCAAAATATTTGCTCACCCTGCTTTTCATGCCCCTCCCTATCCACTTGGCCAAATAACTTGCTTTGGTTAATGATATGTGACTGGAAATAATTGTGCCATTTCCAGGTAGAATACAGTTTTTAGGATTATCCAGTGGCTGTTATTCTAATGTACCCTCTGCCCTGAGATCAATTTTAGTCAGCTTTCAGCCTAGGATACAGCAGCCATAGAGAGGATTCTCAGCTCAACTGAGATGGACATGAATAGAAGCAAGCATGTAGGCTACTGATGTTTTGTCATTTGTAACTTACTCTTAATTGATTGATGTGAATGTGTAATATCACTATTTGACATTGTTCTAGAAGTTGTGGACACAGCAATTAGATAAGAAAAGAAATGAGAGTAGTGAGGTACAAATGTAAAAATGAGAGAGGAAATGTTTTCGTTATTAACAAAAAAAGTACTAAAACTAACAAAAAACAGTAAAAATGAAAATATTTTAGAAGCAATTCGGGAATTGAGAACTGTGGCTACATGGAAATGCAGGAAATTTATGAAAAACCATGAGAAATTGTCTCTCTTCTTTTACCAGGAGCCACTTGATCACATTTTTCAGGGAAGAGAGAGTAACGCTCTGAGAGTTTACAACTACAAGGAGTAGTAAAAACTCTGTAATCATAGAAATGAGATTTTTTTTTTCGTGGGAATAGAATGTTGACAATTTCTTCACTTCCATAAAAAATCCCACATGATTTATGTGCATGTTTTCCAGGATTATGCATTTGCTTCACATATGCCAGAATAGCTGCAGTTAAAATCTTGATCAGTCCACTATTTTGCTTATCCATATTTACTGTTGGTAATAAAAGATACAGATCAACTTGAATATTGAAATGTCAAATTAAGTGATATAAGACTGGGTCACAACACTGTCAGTCATCTCTGATCCAGATGGGATAAATCAGCCACTTGTGACAGATGAAATCTTCATGCCACTCCCTACCAAAAGTAGGGAGCAAGGAACTGATTGGAGACATGGTGGAAAATAAAAAAGAAAGAAAGAAAGAAAAAAAAGATGTATCATTCTCAAGATTTTGAAGTCACATAAGCCAAGTCCCAAATTTAATACATAAATAACTGAAAGTTTCTTAAAATGTTTGTGGAAAAAATTATACAGGGAAAACACAGTTCAGTATACTGTTATTTTTCAAATACCTAAAAATGCTTCTATTTTAAAAAAAAAGATCAAACTAATAATTAAGATTTGGTAAAGAAAAAGAAGTGTTGACTCATGCTGGTAAGCATGTAAAATATTATCATGGCAAGATATCAGATTGTAATGAAATTGTTGTAATTAAAGTGTTAGGCTAAATCAGGGATAGGCAGAGTTCTAATAAACAGATTTAAATCCTACTCTAAAACACAAATACATATGGAAATTTAGTAAATAAAGTTCAATAAAGTAAAACAAAATTTTCTAAGTTGTAGAAAAATATTTGGCATATAAGCCTAATTAACCACAAACATATGCACATTTTAAAATTAATAAAAATTCCTGGGAGAGTAGAAAACAAACCATAACAAATGGGTGTTCACAGGGAACGGAGGGTCTACAGAGGGTTTGAAACTTGTCTTTTTTATCTACTCAGAATATTTTACTTCTTAAAGATTAATGATAGTAAGTAAAAGTAATAACCACCCAATAAGATTAAAAATGACTATTTTAGGAACTCAAACTGTAGAAATTTTGTTGCTATTGCTCTCACCTCTTTAGGTTTTTGAGCATCTTTTTCAAAGAAGATTAGATTTTTAAACATCATATCTATTCTTCTAAATGTATTTGTGATTAATTTGACCTATTTAATGGTTGAGTGGTAAAACTATTCTTAAGAAAAGACAAACTTCTAAAATATATTTAAATAAACATGTTCTAAAATAAAATTTATTTAAATGTATATTTCAATTATAAGACATCAGTTGATGTCAAATAAAAGCAGATATATGATATTCAGTGAAATTGATTCCTTAATTTCTATTCTTTAATTTTAAATTTAACTCTGTATCTTTATGTTTATCTTTAATATATATTTATATCTTTATATATATATCTTTATATATATTCTTATATATATATATCTTTAATACATATTCTTTAAAAGTTATTTTACTTCTATTATTTCCTTAGAAAAACAAATTTTTCTTTAGGGGTGATGTAACAACAGCAAAATAATTATGTCATATAAATGCAAAATTAAATATTGTTAGCACAGAACTTCATGAGAGGCTTCTATTCTGCTACCAAAATCATCTACCATGAGAGTAGTTAATACATGTGATAAATACATATTTGACTGCAAAAAAAAGCAAATTAAATCAGTATGAAATATAATTCTAATTTTAAAGTATGTATATAAATATATGTAGCCCAATTGCCTCATATTCCTTAATGTAAAATATGCTTGATTTATGGAACTTTCCAAGATTTCACCATGATTTACTCAAATTTCTAGAAAAGGTGAATGTACTCATTGACGATCCAACTATAAGACAGTATTTTGTCCTTGTTGAGTACCGATTTAAGAAAAATGTTAGGCCCCCAACATTGTATTGGTAGGAAACATGCTAATAAAAATATCTTAGGTGCAAACGTCTGTACCCTTTCATCGGAAAGGAAATGTAAGTTCGAGGGCAGAGCCCAGATCCTAGGGAGTGGAGCCAAAGATTATGGAGGATTATTCCAAGGCCTTTGAAGTTTAATTAAGAAGAATCCGTTATTTGCTTAACTATAGTTCAGAACTATTCATGTGCCAGTTACCCCCTCTTTACCTTCCCTTTCGTAGCATCCCTTGTAACCAAATACATGTAACTGTTATCCCTTGCCTGTCCTGCTATTGTATGTTGGGCTTATTTGGAAAAATAGCTTGTCACTTAGGTTCACAGTTCCACAAATGTATAGGATTTGTGCCCCCAGGAGCTGCGCTAAGTGGTTTATACTCATCTGTACCTGATTTAGAACATTTAGGTAAGATTTTGAACATTAAGCTTAAGGAATTTTGGTAATTTTTAAAATTTGAGCTGAGGAGAGAATAAAATTTAGATGATAAACTTTGAACTGATAGTGAGACTCTTGGAATGTGCTAGAAAGAGTAAATGTATTTGGAGTAAATGTATTTGGAGAAAGAGTAAATGTATTTGGAATGAACATGTATTTGGACTGGGGAGGAATGTAAATCTTTGTAGACCAGAGGGCAGACTGTGGTAGGTAGAGTTTTAAGATTACTTCCAGGACCCCCTCCCCTGGTATACATGCCCTGTACAGTCCTCTCCACTCTTGTGTGTAAATTGCAACTATGATGAGATATCACTCCCATGATTGTGTAGTGTTATATAGTAGAAGAGACTTTTCAGATATAACTAAGGCCCCTATGTAGTTGATCAAAAAAATTTATCCTGGAAAGTCATGGCCTAATCAAGTGAGTCTTAAATAGATCAGAAAGTCTTGAGAAAGATTCTTCAGCTGACTTTGAATTAGCGAACTGCCATATTGTGGGAGGTCTACAGGGGATGGGATGATGTGGCCCCCAGGAGTTGAGAACAGCTCTTTATTGACAGTCAGCTAAAAAATTGAGTCCACAGTTCTGTAACCACAGGGGCTGAATTCTGTCTCGCTCATTGAGCTTGGAGAAGACTTCCAGCCTCAAATGAAACAACAGCCCTGGATGACACTAAATTCAGCTTTGTAAGACCCTGAATACCAGCAAAATGTGCCAGACTCCTAACAGTATTATAATAAATGTATGTTGTTTTAAGCCAGTAAGTCTATGGTGATCTGTTACACAGCAATAGAAAACTAACACACTCTTACGCGGTATTTCTTTTTAGCTGGTTGCCTTGTAGATTTTCTCTTTATACTTGTTTTTCCAAATGTTGACTGTGGTGATCCTAGATATGTTTCATTTTTATTTACCCTTCTTGATTCCTGAGATTATTCTTTGTGTTTTGTTTACTTCATTTACTTTTGGAGAATGTTTAATCGTTATCCCTCCAAACATTTTTTTTAACTCCATTTACTCTTCTCCTCCTGAGATTCAAATTATGTGTACATTGGCACCGTTTAATTTTCCGTAAGTATTTCTCCACCAACCAGTGGATGCTGTATTTTGTTGTTCAGTTTTATCTTTTTTACCCTTTATGTTTCATTTTAGATAATTTCTATTGTCCAGGCTTCAAATGTCTTTCTTTTTTTCTTCTTCAGTTGTCAAATCTACCAATAATTCTATTGAAGATCTCCATGTCTGTTTTCATGTTTTTTTTTTTATCTTAGCATTTCCGTTTCATTCTTTTTAATTAGTGTCTGTCTCTACTGAGATTCCTTTTGGATTCATGCCTATTGTCCATTGTTTCTACTATATCACTTAGCATTTTAATCAATGATCTTCAAGTTTCTGTATTAGTTCTTACTGATACTGGAATAAAGGTTGTCAGTCTAACATGCCTCATTGATGATGGGTTCTCTTCCCTGAAGCAATCATAGGTACTCCCAGTTTCTGATAAGAGTGGACCACATCATCTGGCTGACCACCAGCCACTGGTACTGTCTGCATTCCTCTTACAGATGTATCTTTTTATCCCCATGAGCTTGCCATCTAGTCAAATCTTGGTACCAGTGTCATCCACTGTCCATGAACTACTTCCAGGCCTGCAGACATGTGTAGCTGCGAACTTCTGCATTTCTCAGAACTTGGGAACCTGAGGGCAAGCAGTCTTTGGCCTCCTTAACAATGTGGCTCTACCATGCAATCATCCAAATCTCTCTTTTCCCCTGCCCTGGCTTTAAAGGTAATTCTGCTTTTTAAGTAGAAGACCAACAAAATGCCCCTCCAGAAATGGCCTTATAGTCACTGACTTCCTCCAAATTGGTTTCTTCTCTCCCAAATGCCTCCTTAAACAGCTTAGGCAAGGACTGTGTTGTCGAAAGGTGGTTCTCTGAATTGAGTCCTCAGAGTGAACTCTAGAGAAAGGATGCTAACCGCAATTTTCACTGTATTTCTAAATTTAGAATATGAAGCATTCAGCCTTTTTCCCCCTCAAATTTGAGACTTAGCTTTAATTTATGGACATTTGGTAAAGCTTCAACCATTTCTCATTCCTGTTATGTAGACTGTAAGTAAATATTTTAAAATTTATTTTCAGAAAATGCTTTGTGATTTAGAAGTGAACACAGCACAGGAAGTAAAATTCCCTTTGTATGATGTTTCCTAAATATATTGGAAACAAGACCTTAGTATTAGAATATTCAGTGATGTAAAGCATTTCTGAGTATTCCCTTTGTTTTGTAGGATGAAATTCCTTTTCATAACCATGCTCCTCAGGCAATGCGTTTTTGTGAGAATGTGGCTGTTCTAATACTTGTTTCATGGTAAGAATTCATAACTATAGCTATAACCACCTCTCAGCAAATGGCCATTCAGAAGCTTTTGCTTAAATATAAATTATAGTCAAAAGCATTACACTACATAATTATCTGGTCACATATATTTGAGAACACATAATTTTCAGTAGATGAATGCATACTCTCAGTATCCGTGTAGCGTAATTTTTTCTAATGTGCTTAGAAGAGCTATTTGTTGTATGCATTTTGGTTTAAAAAACCTAAAACACTGCTAATTTTCACTTGCCTTCTTTCCAAATTGCCTTAGCTAACTTATTTTTGGAATATTCTTGACAGCAGAAGCTTTAAAATGGCTTTCAAGGCAAGCAGTAAATAAAGAGCTTTTCAGTATTCTGGTTAAAATGTGATATGAAGATAACCACAGCAATAAGAAGCAAGAGTTGCAGGGTATTAACTGAGATGGCTAAGGATGCTGTTGCTTACAAAATTGAGATATCTTTATATTTCTTAACCAGTGGTGATATTTTTGTATCTCTCTCTCTCTCTCTCTCTCTCTCTCTCTCTATGTATATGTGTATATATATATGTATTTGAGCTTGTTTGTTGGATGGGAGTTTTTCAATATTAAAAAATACTTAATAATACAAAATAAAAGTCATCATTACCAACTACAAAGTTAGCTACAAATCTTTTGGTGGGTCAGATCTATAGACTTATTAGAGAATAAGCATTCTATCCAAATATTATAGTTTCAAAAAATAATTTTATTATTTTAAAAGTCTTACAAAATTTTACATCTACCTAAGTTTAGGGTTGTTCAATAATATGAAGAATATGTAGCGCTAAAATTAGCGTAAAATATAATATTAAATTTGAAAGAGATGTTTCATTTCATTTCAGTTTAACCTTTAAATTAATTTGTCAAGTAACTAATGCAAACTCCATATCTAGAAAGTGGCATAAAGGTCTAGGAAAAGGTTTTTAAGTTTTAATAATTTGGCAATCAAGGCATTAATTTGAAGGAGCATGCAAACACACCTAATGTATCATTAGGGTAAGTTCACACACATGCAAATAACATGAAAATAGACATATATATAGTTGGATGGTAGGGTGTCAAAATAGCCAAAATTTCTTCCTTTTCCTATGCGCATACTGCTGTTCTGTGTACCTTTGTAACTCTTTGAACCAAAATATGGAGTCTGTTTATTCAAACTTGAACCAGAAGTTTTAGCTAAATGACTCTTGACTAATTTGTAAAGGCAATTCAACTGAGAATAGTCTCTTTAATGATTGTCTTGGAAGTTGTGGCTATCCATTAGCAAAGAAAAAGGAGAAAGAAGAAGAAAAAAAAACCTAAAACACAAAACCAAACAATAACACTGTAAACCCAACAATAACACTGTAACCCTTAGCTTGTACCACATGCAAGCATTTACTCAATATTGGATCATAGCCCTTAAATGTGAAACCTAATTTCATAAATATTCTAGAATAAATCATAGCAGAAAATCCCTATATGCTTGAATTAAGCTAATATTTCTTAGGAATGACACAAAATGACAGTTGATACAAGCAAAACATAATAAATTGGAGTTTAAAACGTCTCCCCTGCAAAAGACACTTAAAGAAAATTAATAGTCTGTTAGCAGACAAGACACAATATTTACAAAATATATCTGATAAGATTTGTATCTAAAATGTGAAAAAAAAATTTAGACACCTCATCAAAGAGTCCTAGATAGTAAATAAACACATGAAAAAAATGCTCATCATGAGTAATTAAAAGCACAGTGAGAAACTGCTACACACCTATTAGAAGGAATACAAAACAAACTAACAGACTGCAAAAACCTGACAATGCCATGTGCTGCCAATGATGCAGAACATCTGGACCCTTCAAACAATGCTAATTAGGCTTCGAAATGATACGGAGACTTTGGAAAACAGTTTGGCACTTTGTTGAAAAGTTAGGAAACACTTAGCCTAAGATAAGACTTAGTAGCAATTAGACTCCTAGGCATCTAGGATAGACTAATGCCCAAGAGAAAGGACAAGTCAGGTTCATACAAAAACAGAATGCAAATACTTATGGAGGCTTTATTCGTTAAGTACACACACACACACACACACACAAACCTGGACACAACCCTTAATTCCTTCAACTGGTGAATTAGTAAAAAATCTCTGGCATATTCATTAATGGGACCACTGCTTAGTAGTAATAAGAAAAAAAAAACCTGTTATGCACAGCAACATAGATGAATCATAAATGCATCATGCTGAATGAAAGATGCCAGTCACAAATGGCTACATGTTCTATGCTTCCATTTAGATGATATCTCTGGAAAAAAACTATAGTAACAGTAATACAGTAGTGTTTGTCAAGACCTAGGATTGGGAGAGGCATTGATAAAAAATCTGAGAGGACATTCTAGGTAATGTAATAGTACTCTTTTTTGATTATTTTGTAGTTAGATGACCAGAGTCATTCATCAAAAATAATAGACTGTAAACTAAAAAGGATAAATTTACTGAATGTAAGTTACACTTCAGGAAAAATGAGAAAAAGAAGAAATGCAATTCAGAATAATAACAAAATTATTATTAAGAAGAAAAAACATATTTGCTGTGAAATTTCAATGGAAGCAGACAATGTAAATGACAAAAGTGGCGAAATGCAATATAACAAACCAGGATCTTCAGAAATTTGAGAATGGACACACACACCCCCTATATGTAACATCATATTTAATGTTGAAAATGTTTTTAAATGGAATGTTTTTCTCTACAGTCAAGAACAGAGGAAGAATGTACTCTCACCACTTCAACTCAACATATTATTGGAGGTCTTTGCCAGTGGAATAGGTAAAGAGAAAACATAAGAAGAAAAATGCATAATGACAGAAAAGAAGAACGTAAAATTATCTTTATTCATGGGTGTCATTATAATTTACCTCAAAATCCTAAGGATTCTACAGTTCTTCCCATTGATATGTTAATTTAATGAAATATATGTATTGATTCTAAAATCCAAATGAAAATGCAGAGCGCTTACACTGATCAAAATAATTTTGAAAAATAAGAACAAGCAGAAGAACTTACATCATCTAAATTTTAGAACTAAGGTAGATCTCTAGTAATTAAGAGAGAGACTGCTATTTGCTTAAAGGTAGATATACAGATAATAGAATGAGTTAGAAACTCCAGAGGCAGTGAGAGATACATGATCAGTTTATTTTCCAAAAGATCCCAAGTTAATTCAGCGGGGAAAGCATTACTTTTCAACCAATGTAGCTAGGACACTTATGGGGGAAAAAAAAAATCTCAATTAAAAAAATGTTCCCCAGCCCACACTTCACATCATACATAAAAATTAACTTGACCTAGACAATAGACCCGAAGTGTAAAAACTAATACAGTATTATAAAAAACTTAGACTTAAAAATTCTTTGTGTACTTTGAGTCTGAATTCTTTATCGATGTGTGTTTTGCAAATATTAGCTTTCATTCTGTGGCTTGGAGTTTTCATTCTCTTAACACTGTCTTTTAAGAATTGGAAGTTTTTCACTTTAGTGACTTCCAAATTACCTATGATTTCTTCCGTGGATCTTGTTCTAATGTTCTATCTAAAAACTCATCTCTCTAGGGGTGGGTCCTTCTTGGATCTTAACCATGAGAACCTGGTAAGGTTCCTGGAGGCAAACCTCAAGACAGTATGGTAACTCCCCAAACTAGAGCTAAAGAATTTCTGACTTGCAAGCTAGTTCACACCACCTCCAGGAATTTGTCAGTTACCATTAGTGTTCCTGCCACTCTAGCTTCAGCAGCTTCTGTTCTGGAAAAACAGAGCTTTCCTGTGACTCCAAATTCGACTGTCTCTCCAGATTCTATGGTGGTGGTTTTCCTTGCTTCAGTTATCTAATGGGTACAAGAAAAGCCATTTTCTTTCTTTCTTTCTTTTTTGAGATTATTGCTGTTCTAAGAACCTGAGTGATACTTTCCATGTTCTTTATGTGTCTGAAATCAAAAGTCTGTAGAATTTTTGGATGTAAGTTATATCTCAGTAAATTTTATTTAAAAGAAAAGAAAAAAGATATTTTAAAATACATTGTTACTCATCTGTATAATATACACAATTGCAGAAATATCTTACATGAAAAGCTAATACATATTAAATCATTTATGAATAGGAATTCTAACATGCCACCTTATCTCCCTAATATTCTTGGTCAGTTTAGAAAAATGCATCATAAAATGCATGCATGCCATATTTAATTTATTCCTTTTGTCAGGGGATTCCTTTTTGATTGATCATCTTAAAAATTACCTTAAAATACCAACTGTTGCATAAATATTTAATAGATGAACAAATACACACACCAAGTATAAATTTATTATGAACACAGTTAATCAAATTTTCAGAATTCATCTGTCAGTGGTGTCAACACTGGTAAATAGAACAAAACTGAAAAAAGAGAAAGTTTTTTTGTGTGTTGATAGCCCTGAATCTTGATAGCAAATCTGGCTGGGTTATTAATGTGCAAAGGCAAACGTTTTTCCCTTTTCTGTGAATACTTTAAGCGGTTATGAATTTTTTGCTTTTGCAATCACTAAATATTCAACAATTTGTGTGTGTGTTAGGGAAAATACTTTTGAGTCATTCACTGCATATATTTTATGACATTTGTTGTGCAAAGGGCTCACAGGCACGTACCAGTAGGATGATACAGCGAAGATGAAAGTAGGCTTTTTGGAGGAAAAGTTTTAGGGGAGAAATAACACAGCTACTGTTTCCTTCACTCTCATATTTAAACAGCATAGACTGTAGATAGTTGTCAGTAGGTATGAAGGTCAGGATAGCACTGAGGATACTTCAAGAGAAAGTGAACCCCTTTCTCAATCTATGTAAGAATTTTTTCAGTTGATCTCCAGGCCCAGGAACTGTAGCCATTTTTTAAATCTCAAGTTCTTTCCAAACCTGGAACTAATTGAATTTCTCACTTTGTATAATTTGCCTTCATCTACAGGATTTACTAATAGCATAATGGAGATCAGCTTTAGAAAATGATTGAGTGATTATAATCAATAACTTTACATACAACATGTAATGAAACAAATAACTGGCTTTAAAAGAATATTTGAGTGCGTGGGGCCAGTTTTTCTCCACGAATGTTAGGGGAACAGCAGAGGGAAGTATGAAGTATTTCACAGGAAGAGTTTGACATGAGAGTGAAATGGCTCTGTCCCTTGAGGTCTGCCGTCTGCAGAATGAGAATGAGAAAATGCACCGGGGAATGGTGTTCACGCTGATGGTCTTGCTGATTCCACAGATCCCAGAACCTTCAGTTTTAAGCAGGAGAACATTGGTCAGTGCTGGCTTTGCCACATTTGGTAATAATAAGGATAACTGCTATCTAGCCTCAACCATAAGTGGAAATCCTAAAAGGAAACTATACCTCTGCCTGCGTAGATTTACACGTAAAAAAGCTAAACATACAAAGCTTTACAAGTGAAAAAATTAATCATTTAGAAACAAGTAAAAATTTCAGTTTAGTGTAGTTACGGAAATGGTCTATCTTCTGATTCTCTGAATTAATGTTCTAGGACCTGCTGATTATCCCTTAAAAGTCTCAAATCATCTTTGAGACATCTACCTCTTGATTTAGAGCCCTGGCTAATTTCAGGAAATCATTAGTCTTTTTTCTTATAAAATTGCTCAAGTTCACATTAAGAAATAAATCTTTTTCAATAGATTCTACAAAAGGCTTTGCTTCATTTCATTAATTTTGGCAAAACATTGGCTGCTTGGTTTATACGTCAATGAGAATTTCTCCATGTTGTGGCAGCTTCATCTTGTTCAAACCTGGAAACTCCGAGCCACCTACCTACCTGTGTTCTCCATTCCTAATGCTTTGTCTCTGCATCTGGCTTTGATGGCAAGAGTCACTTCCTGATCAGAGTCCAAGTTCAAAATTCATTACTTCTGTTCAGTGCCAAAAATACGGAGTAACGCTATTAAATATCACACAGGCACTAGAAGCCCAGAGAACAATTATCAAGTGTTTTACTATCTAATAGTTAACAGACTTTATGATGTACCTGAAGTACTAAAAGTAATTAAAGGGAAATGAAGAAAATACATATATTTTATTTAGAACTCATAAGAGACTATATGGTGCACTGTGTAAATTCTTACATGTTAACTCATTTAACTTTGGCATTCCTATTAAAGAGTTATTGTTAAGACTTCTTAACCAAAGAAGAAACCAAGGGCCAAAATGGATCGTCCAGCTTTCTGAATAACGCTTTGCTTGTATGTAGTATACTTGGCATGTAAAATGAGTATAGCTCCACACTTTAAGCCACATTCCTCATAGATGCCATCACTACCTTTTAAATCAAATATGATAGAGAGTTTTATATAATTTTTTAATTTTTAATTGACTCATGTGTAGTGTACACATTAATTGTGCATTTACCAAGTGCTCAGTGGTAGTAGGTTGCAGTAAGTTTCCAGAACATAAAAGCACTCACTGGGCTAGTACTCTGAGAATAGACAGACCAAGACAAGGATAGAAGCAAGGATATCCGTTAGGAGATGGTAATAATCCAGGGAGGAGATGATGAGGCTAGGTCCAGCGTGGTAACACTGAATTCTGGTGGTGGTGAGATATGATCAAGTATGTAGATAGCTAGCTAGCTAGCTAGATGCCTTAGGCCTGAGATACTGGAAAGATGGACTTCATCTACTGAGTTTAGGGAAGACTGGGAAAGTAGACATGGGTAGGTGGAGATCAGGATGTTGGATTTCTATATCCATTGTTTGGGATCCTTATTAGACATCGAGGTGAGGGTATCCACCAACCAGCTGGGTTACAAGGTGAGTTCAGAGGAGGTCCACAATAGAGGTACATATTTGGAAGTCATCAGCTTACAAAATAGAGACTAGCAAGATTTCATAGGCAGTAAGAGTAGACAGAGAAGAAAGAGGCCTTGGCCCTGAGGTACTGATGTATAGAGTTTGAAAAGATGAAGAGGAAGTAACGAAAGAGGCTGCTAGAGCTGATAACTCAAGTTTTATAAATTGGCATTGTTATGCCTTCTCAGTTATGAATTCCTTTTTTTTCGATTTCTGTTACTCTTAGAATTTCCAAGTACTTTCTGTAAACATAAATGTTTTCTTAAATGTCAGACAGGATTCTGTGTATCACTTTTTGGTGTATTCCATGGTAAGAGGAAGATAAATACAAAATAAAATCTCTTACTGTAGTAGTCTTGTGATACTATAATAGTACATTTGGATTATGACATCAAAAACAATGCATGTGAAATCCAAAACACAATTAATTAATTTAAAAGTCATAATTTAAAAATCTTTGGTGATTACTATTTTTAACCAGTTGTCCACTCACACTAACTAAATTAGAGCTTTTTACTTCATTGCCTATTGTTAGTAGTTAAAATATATTAAAATGATGACATATCACTATTTCTTTCATCTGACAAACTACCTTTTAACCATAAAATCTTAAATGGAAAATGTTAAAAAAAAAAAATAAGGCATCAGTACAACCACTTTTTAAAAATTTTTCAAGGAAAATAGTTTTTATCTGCCAAATGTAAGCATGTCTGATTTGAAAATAAAAACTTATTTAAATTATCAAAGATAGAAAAATTACTATATGTGCTTTTACTATTAATACATATGAAGGACTTTATTTTAACCTTTTTCTAATAAAAAATTGTTACAGTTTTTGTGACAACACATGGAGAACTAGAATTATTTTTTAAATTTTTTTATTGAAGTAGAGTTGATTTCCAATGTGTTAGTTTCAGGTGACAACCAAGAGATTCATATATATATTTATATGATTTATATAAAATATATGTATTTAATTTATATATATGTAATTTTTTCCCATTATAGGTTTTTCATATTCTTTTCCATTATTGGTTATTACAAGATAGTATAAGTTCCCTGTGCTATCTTTGATTTTGAATTCAAAACTTGTCAAGATCCTGAAAAAGCATTATTAAATAATGATGGCCTGAGCCATTCTACATTTAGACTGTGTGTCATGTTGTGCCATGACCACAGAGAAATAGGATGAACTAAGAGTCCCCTAACCCACTCCTTCATCCTCTCCATTTCACACAACTAGGATAAAGTACCGCAGATTAACGAGTGTCCCGTATGAAATGTATAAAGGATGTCCATCAAGAAGACTGTCTTAACATACCTCAACAGCCCTAAAACAGAGTGGTTTTTGTAGGAAAGTCACATTATTTATGGAAAAAACTCATCAAGTTCTGTTGGTTTTACTATCTGTAGTGTGACTGGAGATTATTTACTTCAAGTATTCACTTGAAGAGAAATGGTCCCAACAGCACTTTGTATGTACCACAAATACCACGTATGTTGTCATACGTTACATTATGTTTCATCATGTTACACCATGTTGTATTGTGTTCTTATATGCTACATGGTATTATATTATACTGATATTGTAATTAGACGCTCAGGATTAATGCTATCATTACTTTAATTATGGGTATCTTTGAAGCAATGACTCCTTGTCATTTTTATTTATTTACTTACAGTCTTGCATGGTGCCAATTATGTCATAGGCAAGAGCTCAATTTGTTGTTAAGTGAGTAAATGTATGAGTAAAAACTAGGTCTTATTGTACACTTGATTTGACATCAATTCAGCTATTATATGTATAGAGCGCTGATAAGTTCATCTTAACCATCTAAACACAAAGGATGTGACTCTCATTTGAAAAACATCATGTCAGTGCTAGAAATAGAACTGCCAAGTTCTGTTCTGGTAACTGTTAGAGGAAATCTCAAGTTTCTGTAGGGCCAAGCCTGAAACACAGTATGTATTACTTATTTTAGATACATTACTTTCAATAACATGCCATGTGATACCTCTTCTGCCTTAAACAGCTGCATATTTCTGTTCCAAAGTACTAAATATTGATCATGGATCTTCTCAGAAGGCCCAGTTTCTTCCTTCTTTCCTAGATCTTTGACACCTCAATGACACAATTTCTACAAGCAAACCTGAAAATACAGCTAGCTCTCCTTTTGTATGAGTTTTCTATTATTGGAACACTTGGCCATGCAGAAAATCATTGACAAAAATGAACTACAGGCTCCTATTTTTATAGCTGTAGCTGATTGAGTTTACAGTATTAAAAAAAACAAACAAACTTCAGTTTATGTTCAGTTAATTTGTCTATTAGACGAAGTTCATGTCAAAGTAGAAATCTGGGTTTGTTACCCTACAAAGTAAAGTAAAAGCAATTAGGTCACATCATAAACAGAGTATCCCTGTATTCAGAAAGGTGATTTAGAAAATCTGATATGAATAGTCTCATGACTATGTTACTCTTATTATCATTACTTTTTCTCTAATAGAGCTTTAGGAATGTACTATGTAGGGGTACCTACTTATCCTTACCCAGTCTTGTGGGGGGAAAAATGCCGTGTAGCATTTAGAAACTAAGTTTTTTGTAAAATAGCAACTTCAAGAGATTTCACATTCCTTTTGGAAGCCATTAAAAGAAATATCTGAATTTCTTATGCAAAATTAAATTTATGTGGAGCAATATTAGAAATAACAAGAATAGCAGCATAAGACTTAAGGATGTAAACATTCATAAAACTTTAAAATATCTTCTCAATTTTTACAATTTTTTGTAAAGAAAATTATATGTAGATTTTTTTATAAACCTCATTTATAAAACTATACTAGCTTTACAAGATAATGCTATTCTTATGACAGTCATTCTTAATTGAAGTATGACATTGTGTGATAGTGATGGTAAACACTATTTACATGGTCTTATAACCTGATTAACCCTAACTGGTAATATTTAAGCGCACTTCTTGTTAGCTGACGTACTACGCTTATGTACTTTCACTAAAACAAACATGCCTGATAGTCCAATATTTTTTTTGCCTTCAGAATCCTTTTTCTGAGCCATAATATTACATATGCATGATATGTTAATGGTCTCTTTTCATGGAAATTGATGAAGTGTATATTCAAAAAGGATAAGTGTCTTAAAATCAAGCAGTTCAAAATTACTGTGTTTAGCAAGAGAAGTGAGCAGTGATCCTTATTTTATTTTCAAGATCAATGTGAAAAGCTTTGAAATTTGCGTTTAGTTTTTATAAATATACTTAACAGCATGTACAAGGGGAATCATTATTGTAAGGATGCATTTTGAAGGATGACTTTTCAAAAAATGATGATAGAGAATGGCAGGTAGCTAGCACAACTGCCTGACACCATAATGTTATTTTTACCAGCAGTGTAAATCAAAAATTCAGTCAACATTTGCTTACTTTTTGACATCTTGCCAACAGCAGGTTAGGCTGAATTTTTTTTTTTTTTTTGCACTGAAAAACTGAAACGGAATATGTTGTGTCACTGTGCTCAGGGAAGGCACAGTCTCTGGGATGACTCTTGTAGGCTGAGAAAAGAAGGGGAAAGGCTCGTTCGAATGAGCTTTATGGATTGAAATTTTGATTGATTGGTTGATTTTAAATGAGGGTGACTGATTTATTCATGCCTTTTAGATGACCTTTAGACACAAAATAGTTTCAAAAAGTCATTTCTCCTCCTGCATCAAGCAGATGATGCAGGCACCAGGGGTTTCTGTATGTTGGAATGCTCTGGGTGGCAGGCTGGCAGAGAAGAGGGCATGCTTGGCAGCCAGGTGGGCCTCCAGCTGCACTCCTGACTGTGTCTCACTCCCTTTAGAAGAACAAGTCTTTAGGGAAGAAAGAGGGATTTTGACGTCGAACCCGAATGTCGCATCAAATGTTTCCAGATTTACTGGCAACTCATGTCTAAGATATTTGAGAATTGAAGCATAAGAACATGATCTGAAATTTTTCCATTTGGAATAAAACTAAACTTGGTATGCTTTTGGTGAGTTGTGTTTGTTTCATTTTAGCAACATGTGTTCTGGAAATGAACTTCAGTCATACTTATTCCTCTTTCAAACTCTGAAAAATAGCACGGTCCCTCCCACCGTGATTCTGCGTGAAGTCCTGTGGTGACAGACGTCTAGCATGTCGGACTCAAGGACTCTGTGCCTGTCTTAATTCAGCCCCTCAACCGAACAAAACTTCATGCATTCTTTCCCCCTCCCGCTGGGTTTCTAGGGACCTGTGTGTCTGTGTTTGCATGAGTGAGCAGAAATTTAGCAGAGTATTTCCCCGCGTCCCAATTGCATGTATGAAATCATCTCCAAGGCTGAGACTGTCAGTGAACAGGATGGCCATTCTTGAGCTGATTAGAAAATGATTTTACTTGATATCCATTTTACTTGAAAATATGTTATCTGTAGTAGATGAAGAAATGAGGAAATGCTCAAAGCATTACGTTTTGCTCAAATCATCACATTCAGCTGATATAAATCCTAAATATCAATTTAGTAAATACCAAATCATTGCATTCAGTTCTGCCTTCTGTCTCTTGATTTTCTTCTTTTTAATAAATGAATAAATGTGAATAGATAATCATATGGACACAGTGTGATATTGTTTAAAAGTATTTCAGTTGGTTTTTTTTGGAAAAATGCTTAAGGAGGAAAAGAAACATATTTTCCCTGTTTGATACTGAATCTCCAATTCCTGTCATTGTTTCTGGCTCATAAAAGGGTTTTTCTGCTTTGTTTTAATTTTTTTTTTCTTTTTAAAGTGCATTGTTAGTGAATGAGGGGAAAGAAGGTAGAGGAATTTTTGTGTTACATTATAGATAACACCAAATAGAAATTTTGGAACAGAACTTTGCAAATGCTGCAGATTTTATTGAGAGTCTTTATAAAAGAAAAAAATGGAAATCAGTCTTTATTAAATAGAGGAATCGGTTATGAGAACACAGATTGAAGTCTGGAGTGTCTTCTGATGCAAAACTGTTTACATTTAAGAAACAATTTAAATTAGATAGATGAGGAACATAAAATTTGTAATGCAGTAAAAGTAAATGAGTGTAAGAAAATGCAATTTGCATAGGTAAAGAATTAAGAAACTAAATTTGTCAATGGACCATAGATATCAACAATAGATGAATTCGTGTACTTTCGTAGGGCTCATGGCTTCTTCTTATTAGCTCTAAAGGACCATAAAAGAAGGAATAACTCATTTGGCAGGTCAATATTAGGATTTTATTGATCTCGTGATGTCATTTCGTGGATCTCCAAAACTGTTCTTATATGTTCTGTACATGAATCTTGGAAGAATATGCATTTACTGTCAACATTAGTTATTTTAAAGGTAAAATTATATTTTATGCATAGTTTTCTTCTTTTCCCTTAGCCTGCTATATTAATTTCCTAAGGCTGCCATTACAAATGATAACAAACTGAGTGGCTTAAGAAAATAGAAATTTATTCTCTCACAGTTCAAGAGACCAGAGTCCCAAGTCAAGATGCCAGCATGACTGGTTCCCTCTGGAGTCTCTTGAGGAAAAGCCTCCTACTTGCCTGCCTCTTTATGAGCTTCTGGTGGTTTCCAGCAATCTTTGGCATTCCTTGGCTTCAGGCAGCATAACCCCAAACTCTGTCTCTTACATAGTAAAATACACCTTAGAGATTTAAGACTTTGGCTCAAAACATCATTGTGAATACAGCATTCCTTTTGTAGGGGAGTATATGTTACTTTAAAAAGAGGTGATAAACTGGTACGTCTATAAATTTTTATTAATTCAATTTAATTAATTCAATTCAAAAATTAGTTCAAAAATAAGAAACTTAAGTTTTTATTGTCATTTTGTTGTTTAGTATAACTTCATGTTTATAGTCAGAAAAATTTACAGATAATGCAATCCTATAAGTGCTTCATTTCACCTTTATATAAAATACATATTAAATCTAAATGATGCTTCCATATTTTGGTATTGTAGAAGTTTGTCAGGATTACATGTAGTAATACATATAGGTGAATCTGCCTATAAAATCCTAATTTATGGATGATGACTGTTATTGTATATGCTTTTTGATAATAAGCATTTAAAAGTTGAGAATATAACTGCATCTCATACCACCTTAATGTAATTCAGTTTTTCAGTCTTTTCTTGTTTCATACTCTAGTTTCAAATCCTAGAATATTTACTGATATCTTATTTTGTGATGACAAGGATGCAGACAATTATATTGCATTTCCAGGCAAATGTCTGTACCAGAACACAAGATAAATATAGAAATTAAGTAAAAACTATATCTTACTCTACCAAATTGAAAACTTTGTTTACACTTGGAAAGCAAAATGAAGATTTGATGTACTAGTGTAGGAAATAATTTCCTTCATTTCTGAAAAGGGTTTGCTTACAGCATATATTCACTCATTCTGTCAGATAGTTGGTTAACAAACATCTTTTAGGTGCTCCCCGTGTGTCAAGCATCCAAATCAGTATATTTACTGCATATTGCCCAAGCTTTTCACATCTGTTATGCAGAGCGATCCAGATAATTTCATGCACTTCATCTTTTGATTTTGATGTTGAATACTGTCATTCAACTTATCAAGTATAATTGTCAACACCGCTGTTAAATAAATACTGTCAACTGGATATTTACTAGGCTGACTCACCAGGCAACTGTCTCTAGATATATTATCCATCTTTAATACATATTATACTAACTTTGTACCCGAGTTTAACAGCTGTTAAGTAATTTCTTAATATTATGTTTCACATGGTGATTTTAATTTGAAATCAGAAGCTGTTGTACGTTAGAGGCTTGGAGATTGTTTTGCTTTGTCTTGTTTTTACTGTTCAGTGGATAAAGACTCTAGAAGGACAAAAGTACTTTACTACCCTGATGAAAAGATAAATCAAATTCTAGTTGCTAGCTCCCAATCAGAAAGCTATGGCTATTTGACACATCATCAGGCATGGGTAATTTTTGGAACATTCAACAGAAAGTTGTGTTTCAAGACACTCTTGATCAATAATAATCTATATGTGCAATTTAACAATGTGTATGCCCTATATAAGCACAGTGGTGACGTTTGGATTGGTTCTTTAAAACAAAATATACCCTTTTGCCATCTGCAGGCAAAAAACTATAGAATATCTATGATGATAGCTTAAAAAAACAGAGCTTTATTATAAAAGGAAAATGAAGGAGGGAGTATCTGAAATATACCTATGGAAACAAACTGAAATTGGCTTTTCAAAAACATGCTATGTTGTCATGGAAGCCATGTCACAGAAAAATGGTTAGAGGAAATCTGAATCAGCAGGAAATGAGATATTTTGAGGGTTATCGAACAACATTCATTTTCATGGAAGTAGGACAAGGTTGTTCAGCACAGGTGTTTGTGTAATTGTGATGCATTAGCAAAATTAGCTGTGTTCAGTGGTCCTTCCACTAGGTTTGCCACCTGTATGTGAAATTGTCTACTGTTAGTACAAACAGATCTAATGTGAATCATGTACTGTAGAATTAAGTTCAAAACCTATCTGTGGCTATATTGCCTTCTTCTGTTAAGTAAAATCTTTTTTTCTACATTGTCTTTATATTTTTTTCTTATTTCTGAGAAAAAACAAACTTAGGAAAATGAGCACAATGTGCTAAACTCTGAACTTCCCGGGAGGTCGGGCAGTATTCATGTAGTTGTTTTTCCTCCATATAATGTATCTTTTTCCTATGTCTGCTTTCAAGGTTTTCTTTTTAACTTTGTTTATTCCACATAACTCTGATGTGACTTGGTGTAATCCTATTTGGTTTTTTTCCAGCTTAGTGTTGATTGAACTTTTTAGATTTTTCTGGTTGAGGTATTTAAATTTTTTTTTAATTTAGGACTGTTCCAATCATCATTTCTTCAACTTTTTGTGTTGCCCAATTTTCACTTTTTAGCCTGTTTCTGGTACTATAATTACATGTGCATTAAGTCACTTGATATTGTCTTACATGTCAAAATCTCTGTTTATTATTATTATTTTAAGTCCACTGTCACTCTTACACACCTGGTGTGCTAATTCCAATAGATGGGTTACCTCGTGGTGGGTTATTATTGATTGTTTTTCCTTATTCTTTTGGTTATGAGTCAACTTTTCCTTCTTAATATGTTTATGTAGCAAATTACTCGGAAAAAAAATCAGATATCTTAGATACAAATTACTACATATAAAATAAATAATTGGGCCCTACTGTGTAGCACAGGGAACTATATTCAATATCTTGTAACTTATAATGAAAATATGAAAAAGAATATAGACATATATAACTGAATCACTATTCTGTGCACCAGAAACTAACAGGACATTGTAAATCAATTATACTTTGATAAAAAAAAAATCAGCTATCTTGATATCCATCATAGCTAATGTGTAAGAATTATTTAAATTTCTACAAAAATCTTGGAAGAATCATGTTTCCTTAGATATGTTACAAGAACTCACAGAAAATTATTAATGACATTTATCTGTTTTTTTTCTCTCTCTATATGAAGATCTTCACAAAATATGGAAGCATTTTAATTGCATTTTTATAATGTTGTATATAAGGCCTGCTGGCCAGAATTCTTAGGATGTATAAAGATAAAGAAACCTTTTGTCCCTAAAAAAGAGGAGGAGTGGGGACATTATTATTCAATGATACTCTCATAATGATTTATCGAGGGGTTAGGAGAATTAACCCCCATCCCCACGCTCACCTCCACCCAGCCCTGCCATTCACAGATACAGCTCCCGTCCACACCTGTGCTGCTGTATACATGTATACACATTCATATGTACTTCCATTATACACATACTCAATATATAAAAAAATACATAAATATACTTTGAGAATTCCAGGTCCAAGCTGTGCACACAAAAAAAGCAAAAAGAAAACTTATTTGGTCAAGGAGGTTATCCTATAATTTCTTATAAATTGCCACAAAAGGAAACATGTTAAATGTCAAGTATGAGTAGCAGAAATAAGTAAGAAAAAAACCCTATGGTATATTGTGAGAACCATTCTGAGTTTATAATTTAGATATAGCAAGTATATTGAAATTAAGCTTGATATTAGCATTACTGAATATGAAACATTCAAATAAGTATTCTACATGAAATAGTTATTGACTGTGGGATTACTGTAGTTAAAACACAACTTAAAACACTGTCACGCATCACATTACCATTAAGAAGGAATAAGGCAGCATTGACTTCAGTTATCACAATTAATATACTAATTGGATTACTCTAAGCAAAATTTATATTGAGATTTTTAAAAATTTGTGGTATCTTAATATGATATTATATGTTAAAATAGATTAATCTTTCTTTTCTGTCTGATTTTCATAATAATAAAAATAAATATGAGATTGTTTTTAGTATATGTTCTAGACAATGTAAGAATTCAGCTTACACGTGTATTCCTACCATAGTTCTGTTATGTAGCATTACATATATTTTGTTAAGTAAAAAGGGAATCATAATATATCCAAAATTTATAAAGTCAGTTCATTCCTTATATTTAAGGCAGAAACTTAGTTGAATAACTGAATTTTTCTCAGGACTGAAATGTCAAGAGGTACTTGCTTTACTCAAGTTAGAAAGAAAATATTATACTTAACTGCTTTAGTTTAAGATATCACCATGGCATAATTTTAAAATGTAAATTTTCAATAATCATTATATCTGTAATTATTAGTCACAACTGAGACATTGAATCATAAATGGCTCTTTCATTACTTGTCATTTTTGAAAACTTCATAATGCTTTGAAGTTGCCTGTGCAGTGTCATTTTGAGCAAGTAGCTTTAATTATGAGCAATACTTTAAAATTCTTAAAAAAAAAACCCAGTATATTAGCTCACTGAACCATGAAAATGTACCAGGAAAATTATTAGCTAGAATTTAAGCAATAAAAGGGGGAAAAAAAAGACTCTCTTCAAGATATGTCATGGCAGTGAAGTGGCTGTTTATGGTATAAGTGAAATTTGAAGATGGAATTCTAGAAAATTAACATTCATAAGATTAAGTATAATCATATCAATTTTCTCTCAATGCTTTTTCCTTTGGGGAAAATAGATGCTGTAACAAAATCTTTAAAATATATGAACTGTGTTAGAATAAGGCTTGGTTTAGTATTTTTTTCTTTTAAAGGCAGATGCTTTTCTCGAGGAAGGAATAGATTGTTGATTTATTAAGACACACTAAGCAATAACTGTCAAATACGCCATCTGAAATTAATTTAATTAAATACTTGACTCATTAATTTTATAACTTGTCGTTTTGAGTAGACATGAAACCCATCCAATATTCTTAATTGAAGAGTCATATCAAGCCACTCCAAGGATAATTTGGACTGAACAAATCTGCCCTGTATGACCTAGAATTAAATATAATCCAGTAAGGCAGAAATTTCTTACTTTTAAGGATACTTTATCTTGCACAATAATCTAAATCAATACTATGAATAATTTTTCTAAAAGTGATATTTTAGTTTCTGTATGTATATAAGGTAGAAAAAAGTGAGCACTGAGCTATCCTTAGACATTAAATTTACCCTTAGAATTGATTGCTGCAAAGTAATTAGTATTCCTAGGACCCATATTGATAATTAAGATTGTCAAATTTAATATTTCTGATGTGATTCTTTAAAAACTGTATGTGAAATACTTCTCTTATTCTAGACATCTTCTTTTCCAATAACTCTTGGTATTCTTGAAGCTACTGATCATTATCATAGGATGTCTACTGAGAGAAATGAAAGCTCATTGACATTGTAATATTCAAACCACAGAACTTTCAATTAGAAAATCCCATCATTAATAATGGTTATGTATATTGAATATTTTTTTATTTCAGTTTTGTTCATTAATTCATACATTAGCAAATATTTATTGAATACCTGTTGCCTATTGATAATTACAAGTGCCAAAATTAATGTGTCCACTGTATAAAACACATATGAAGTAATTCTCTTATTCCAGGCATCTTCTCCCCAAAATATTTTTACACATGTGGCAATTAATGCTGTCTGTCAATGGCATTTACAGCCCGACAGCATGATAGTTCCAGTGTAGTTGCATTTCTTACATGGAGGTTGTGTCTAAAAGTGTTCAGAAGATCCATGTCCAAGATATTCCAGAGAATGTCCGACTGTCCAAAAGATCCAGGCAGGAACAGTTTGACCTTTTCTGATTGAGCATTGTAAGTCACATAGCACCACCTTTGCCATACTCAGTGGGTTGAAGTGGTCACAAGCTAACCCAGATAAATTAAAAAAAAAAAGGGGGGGAACTAGATACCACGTTTACTGGGGAGAGATAAATTCCCAGTGTAGAAAGAAGATCATACAGGATGGGGAATATGGTTGAAGCCATCTTTGGAAAATGCAGTCAGCCACATGAATACAACAAATTTGAAACCAGTATATAGGAAGAGTTGTTTGTGAAAGTCTGTGGCATACTTCTTATCAATTGACTAGACAGAATGGGAGAGATGGGGCATAGACAAGAGCGTGACACAGTTGTTTGTTAAAACAGGAGATGCTAGAATTCAAATAATCAGCATCAGTTCATAAATTAACTCTCCTGGTTGTTCACGGTGATGGGAGGGCTTTATATGAACGTGACAAGTTTGCAAAGAATGACTCCAATTTGACTATTGTTTCAAGTTCTTAAGACTTAAGTAACCTGGGAATTTTGATGGACATGAAATAATTTAAAAGTCTTCAAATCACATTAGAAAAGCATAAAAGGGGGAAAAGTTAGCATGCAGAGATATTTCAATTATACTTTTTTTTTTTTTAAAAAAAGGCATTAATAATGTGTCCATCACCACAGTCAGCAATTGTCTTTGAAACCAGAGATTATGGGGACAGTACCGGTGAAATTCCAGTTTTAACCAAAAGGACTGAGAAAATGCATACATCGTCAACAAAAAAAGAAAGAAAATTGACCTTGGAGAATGATGATTTTACAGCAAGAAAAAATTATAATAATTATTAGATCAATGTTCATCTAATGCAGATATGAAAACTATTAACTTTTTTTTTCAAAAAGCACAATTTTAATTTTAACCTATTGATTGCATTTATTATTAATGCTTGATTATATAGTCAATCTAAATAAAAGCTAGATTAAATAGATCTAAACTGAAATCTTTATCCCTAAAACACAAAATATTATAGATAGTATAAATACTTGAATGTGGGGCATATAAAGTAAAGACAATGTATATAAATGGAGGAAGAAGATACACAAGCAAGACAAAGAAATACTTGCTCTGAGTCTCTTGCAGACTCACAGCCATTAAATATTAGACTGCCTAAAACTGGATAAAGCACTGAATGCTTTTCCAAAAGGAACATGGTTTGTTACCTATCTTCGGTGATATTTCCTACAAAATAGGCTGTGAGAAGATTTCCTTGCAAGAATTAACTGTTTCCAAACAACACCAGGAAGGGATTGCAAGAAAAAAGATTGAGCAGAGAACAAACCATTTTGGTGTGCTTGCGACCGTCCTGGTTTTAGCACTGAGAGGCTCTCACTCCAGTAATGCTCTGTGTCTAAGCCACATTTGGACAGGAGCAGCCAATTTTGTGTGGAACTCGAGAACTGGCATGGCCCTCAGCTGGGGCAAGGAGACCCTGATTTACAGTGACTGGTCATTGGACGCACGCTGTGTCTCTAGAAGAGGTATGACTTTGGTTGAGGAAATCCCTTCTGTGGAGAGCAATTTTCTAATGTCTCAAAGAGTTCAAGCTCAACTTGATTACCACTGATATCACAAATGTCACTCCCTTCAATCTGATTTTCTCCTTAACCTGGAGAACAGCACTCTGCAACCGCTTCCTCCCATTGTCTCACCCTCCCCATCCTAAAACCTTCACAAAAGCCCATGCATTTTATTTCCTAAATATCGTTCAAATACATGTCATTATCCTTTCCTTTCCCCTCTTATCTTTTCCTTTCCTCTCCTTCTCTTAACATACACTGGGATACAAGGAAGCTGTGCCTTTTTGAAATCACTGCTAAGTTTGTGCACTATAATATTATAATGATTTTTAAGATTTTCTTTGGAGTTTCATAATACATGAGACTGTAAAAGAGTAGTAGATAATAATCCTTGGGGTTAATCTGCATGTATATATTATCCACCATGTTCATTTTATTATTTCCATTTGATTCCAATGAAATCTTCTCTTTCCTGGTGAGCCTGAGTCAGTGGAAACAGAAACAAACACTAAGTCCTGACCGGGACATAAAGATTAAAATTCATATCTACCAAAGGGAAAGAGAGAACAAAAGAAATCCTTTGTGAGGGAGGAATATAGGACACCTGGCTAGAAGCCAGCTCAACACTGCGAATGGCCCTGTTTTTGGCAGGGAGAACCATTGGCCAACAGAGATCAGCCTTTTGACCTTCTGTCCATCTGGATGTGAACAATATGTAATTCCTTTCATGATTTTGCTTTCCTCTGTTCTTGTGACTAAATAGCCCATTTGCACAGTTACTCTGTAGTCGAAAAGACCTCACTCAGCACTGTTGAGCCCTTAGAATTGAAAATGAGAGAACTGACAGTGTGGGGGTATCACTAAGGAAAAACCTTTAATCATGATAATGGATTTAAAACTACTTTAAAATTGCTCACTTAGCTAGGATAGCAGTAAACATCACATTTGTGGCAACGAGGTTAAGCCAGTGATAATAAAATTGTAATACTTAGCAAAACATCTTCCATTTTGAAATCAGAGAGAGAATACTAACACATTAGAAACCTTGTGCAGAAATGCAGCCAACATCTGTGTTAAATGGAAATAAAATGTTAGGAAATAAAACAGAATAAAACAAAAAATTCTGCCTGTTTTGAAAACTGGAAAAAGAATAAATGGTTTCACCTACTTTAGTTTTTTAATTATAAGTTTTCCAAGTGATAATCTTGGTTAGCAATTTGTCAGGTGGATCAATTGATAATTATTCAAGTAAGTTTGTACTTTCCTGCCTACATATGACTTTGAAAACATATAATTAAGTCCTTGAGCTTCTTTATTTACATTTCCCTTTCTCCCTGTAATAAAATGATACTCCTGCGCAAAAAGCACTAAGGCAGTTACCTAGAGAAAAGCCAAAGAGCTTGACTCCCTCTGAGTGCTGTCCATTTTCTTCTTGGGTGAGTTTCCACCATTTGGATTTCCATAGATCTTAAAATACTTGAAAAATATGTGGGTGCTCATATGGCAGTCTTCACATAATAAGCATTTGTTTTCCTTTTATTTGTTTTCTTTTTATTTCCTTGCCTCATGCAGTGTCATTGGTCTACAAAGCCCCCTGGGTATGCTATTTCCAGAAAAGTAGAAAGCCTGAACAGACAAAAAAAAAAAAAAATTCAATCAGTAATCAAAAACTTCCCGATAGAGAGAAACCCAAGAACAGAAGCCATCACAGGTGAATTTTACCAAATATTCAAAGAAGAATTAATACCCAAACTCCTAGAATGCAGCAAAAACAGAAAGGAGAGGGACATTTAAATGGTAAAACACCTATGTGTAAAAAGAAAAATCATCTCAAATGACCAACCTAATTTTTTACCTCAAGGAACCAGAAGAAGAAAAACCAAGGTCAAAGTTAGCAGAAGGAAAAGGAATAATTAAGAATAGAGCAAAAATAAATCAAATAGAGAATAAAAATAATACAAATAATCAACAACACTAAGAGTTATTTTTTTAAATGATAAATGATCCAGAAATTTTAGTGACCACGTTGATCCAGATGAATTAAATATGGTGATGCTTATTTTTTCTCAAGCTGCCTCGAAGGTTAGTTAAATTATTCCCTGAGTATTAGTAATTGTGGGCAGAGTACCATGCCCCCATAGCATTTAGATTTCCTATATTGTTACAAATTGCATGGGAGGGGAGACCTATGAAATTAATAACAAATTTGTCCTTGCCTTATAGAATGTTTTATTTCAATAGGCCGATGTAACAGATGTGTGAAACATTCTCAATTCAATTGTACAGGAACATAATATATTTAAATTTTTCCTAATTAATGATAACTATGTTTTTTAATTTTACCCCAGCCCCACTTTTGATTGTTACAGAGTTACTAATCAAGTTATCAGTTAATAGTATCTTGGCCTATCTTGATAATTCTACTCAAACCCAGTGATTTGTATCCAAAACACCCCTTAATTCTATACACTTACAAGTCAGTTATCAGTCTTACCTAGTGATTATTACCGTTAGTCATTTACTAGTTCACTGCTTTCCCTTTGGTGAATTCCATTATTTCAATAGGTCACAATGGCCCATATTATACTTTTGATAAGACTGAAAACTGTATCCCTAGACTCCCTTGTAGGTAGGATTCTGGGTTCAGTACAGACTCCATCAGTGAGGTATCTTTCTGTGAAATCTGGGAGATAACACTGAGACAGAGTTTATCTTTCTCTGGTGGTCTGGCCAACATGGATATTAGCAGTTGCAGTGTTCTGCTTTCGTCAACCTGTTTACCAGCTTTAATGACAGTGGCATTGATACTCAAAGCTTAGTGCGTGCTCCATTCCATCCATCAACCTGATCCCAGTGATTTTGTTAAGTCTAACTTTTTTATTAAATATTTTCTGGCATATGTACAAGTGTATCCTGAGAATTACCTTAAAAAAACCTTTCATAAAATCTCTGTATTTATAACACACTTCACTGGATTCAATCTTTTTATTTTTAAAAGTATATTTATTATATATGATTCTCAATTCTTACCAAAATCTTAAAGAAGTGTTGGCAAGTGTATTTAATATTCAATTGACAATTAAATAAACGGAGGCAGAATAATTTATATGACCTGCTTAATCTAACTTGAATGCTTATTAAAGTGTTTCTTCTGCTAAGCTTCAAAGTCTTTCTGAAATACCATAGCATTAAGTCAATTGTACTTGTTTAAGCCCATCTTTTTTATTCCTTACTGAAGATCATGACTACTTTCTTCTAAGTCTGAAATTAAGCTACAGAAATGGTCTCGAACTAAATATGTATTCATACTATGTGGCTTCTAGAATTTTGTTCTTTTAGTACAAGGTCAAGGGCACTAGTATTTTCCTTAGTTTTCTTACTAATTGCACATCTATGTTGTTTTATGAGAAGAATCTCTACATTTTGATATTACTTTAACATATTAAAGATTTAATTTTTATTTTACTTTTTTATTAAATATAATTGGAATTTTTGTACTTTTTATACCATATGGCCTTGGTTAAATATCTCTAGCTTTAATGCTGGACTTTGTAATTATTTGTAAATTCAATGGACACTTTAAAATCATATATATAGATAGATAGATATAGGTATATCTATATATATATCTATATATAAATAAATTCTCTTCACTGTTTTTTATAAGGAGTAAGATATAAAACACATAACTAGTATATAGTGTGTATAACACCTCTTTCTTCTGGAGCATGAACTCTTCTGCAATTTGATGGAGCAAGAATAGTCACCTCAAATGTAATGATATTAATGTATAAAATCTGTAGAAACTCTTTGTTTATTTTGTTCTATCTGATTTTAAAAGAAATTCAAAAGGAATCCAGATTTACAAATGAATGGGATTATAATTTGAGGTTGAAAGAGTTTATTTTTGTTCTGGTTTAGATCTTGAGCAAAGCAATAAATCAATTGTTGTCTTATATATCAGCAAATAATTAACAGATAACATTTATCAACCTCTTTCAATAATGTTAAGCATCGGTCTAAGTGCTTTACATATACCAATTTAACTAAGGTTCATATGAACCCCTTAAATTCAATCGTATGGCTATTCTCTACAGATAAGAAAATGGAAGCACTTACAAGTTAAGTAGTTTTCCAAAGCCAGTGAACTAAGAGAGCTGAGATGTAAGCCCCTACACTCTGTCCTGCTGGGACTGATGACTAGAATACATTCCATGACCTTACAGGTTGGAGTTGGGAGGCTGTTGATTATGGCTTTGCATCATGGGTACCATACCTCACCTTGAAGTGTGTGCTTTCAACCATCTTTTTCCCTGCATGTGGCATAATTTATACCTTTAACATGCTATCCTAATTATCTGATAATACGGTTCTTGATGGGAAGTAACACATGTACTTCAATGTACTCTCTTCAGATTGGGAATTAATCTTTACTGATCTTACATTTTAGGTCATTGATTTTTGGTGACCAATATTATAACTTGGTAATGGCACCTAAGGCCATGTTTAGGATACCATTGCTTGCCAAAATTCAGTCTTCCATATGTACAGACTAACAAATTAAAAAAAAAATCTGACATTTAAACATTGAATAGAAGAAAATGTGTTAAGGATTGTTAGAAACAAGTTTTAATGAGAACTCTAATCTTTACAGATACGGTGACATAGGCTCCACAGTGCAGCTTTGCTGAAACGGCTTCTGTCTCTCTTGATATAAAGTACTTAACATAATAAGTTTTACTCTACTACATGGAAAATGATAGGATGTAAATTTTACAGTTATTTTTTATTTGATGCTTACAGAACGTTTTAGCATTGACAAGTTGAAGTTTATTTCAAATAAATTTGGAATTAGAGCTGATTTACTGGAGCCGTATATTGTGAATTACATAGGCAATATATTTCAAGATATAGATCTGTATTGCCATTGCAATATAGAAACAGATTGCTTATTTTACCATGGCAGGATTATTTTGCTTTAGGGAATGAATATTAAATTCCATGAATATTTGTTGAGCCTGTTTCTCTGCATTGAGGAAAGTGCTTATTATCCCAAGTGTTTCAAACTGAAATGATATAAAATCTGGTGTTTCTTTGCATGAGATATTCCTGCTACATCAGAATCTGTTCTGAGCCCTGGCTCCACACTCTGCACTTCAGATGAAGTGACCTTGCTGTCAACTCATCACATGCCTCTTGTCCTGGGTGTATCCATACATGGAGGGGCCCGAAGTTGTGGCACAAAAACAGATCATTTCTCAAAATAACACAGAAGTTCTCTTAAATTGTTACTGGGTCATGTTAATTGAGGCATTTCTTACTTCCTTGGTTCCTAATCCATAAATTTCCCTATAAGTAATTGACTACATTAATTCATTGAATTCTGCCAACAACCTAATGAGGTAAACATTATTTCTCTTTATTTCACAAGTGAGGAAACTGCGGGCAAGCTGAGGGTAAGGAAAGTTAGTAAACGTCCAGAGCCTCTACCTTCTTCTACATGTTTTCATGATAGTTTGCTTGAGAATAATGGTAGCAGACATTTATCATCATCCATTTTGTGAAATAAATAACGATGAAAAATACAAGTGGAAATTCTCACTCTTCTTAAAATGATTGGCTATCAATTTACTGCTTATTTTGGCAGAAAATGTTAAGAGCAAAAATCAAGCAGTTTTTTCAGAGTTTATATATATTTATACATTTTTTTAAATGGTGTAAATAACCAGTGGTGTATTGGAGCCAGCTTATACTAGCTCATGAAAGTCCATTGCGAAATCTTCAGAGATTTCACAAGTCTATTTTAAAATAGTCATTATTTAAAATTAAATTATATAAACACACAATTATATATTATCAAAAGCAAAGGCAATAAATACCCAAAACATCAATTTCTCATAAGGTTACTATGTTAATTATAATCTGTGTTTTTGAAGTTATGTTTATTGTATCTTTATGGTGAAATATTAAACAGTAGTATTGCTGCACATTTTTTCCAACTGTGTATTAAATGACACCATGTTGGTAGATTGATACCAGCCATGATGGGAATATTTATACCATCACTCACACCTGATACTGTTTGGGTGATTACCTAGACTTAAGACAGTGATGAGAAAATGTAAATAATGCAGATTAAATCGAAAATGCTGCCATGTGTGTAGTCATTACACTGTGACTAGCACACCCAGATGAACACACACACACACAAAAGAGAAAATATTCCTGTAGTAACTAAACACTATCATCTGATTCAGCGAAGAACCCATTTATATCATTGACTAATGAGGGAATTTCCAAACTACATTTTTATTATTTCACTCTCATCCTTCTTGCTAAATAAGCAAAATTATTCACTAATATTCATGTCAAAAGCACACTCATTTATCAAGGTATGACTGACTTCCTTGCATTTATTCATAGTCTGATTTTTTTTCAAATCATAGTTAAATTGTAAATGTAAGTTTGCTGCAGATACAAGAGGTCGGGGGAAAAAATCAATAAAAGCATTCTGTGAAAACCAATTGGCTATGTGGAATTACAATAGGGTATTGTATTTTTATTATTTGTAAATTGTGTGCTATGTATCTTTTATATCAGTACAAAAAAATAATAAGCTCATGCATTATTTTCAGAGAGCTCATAGTTAAGCATTTGCCAGCAGACTAGTGATAGTACTGAAAAGTAATATTGAAATATATATATATATATATATATAGCTTAGGAAATCTTGATAAAAAATATTGATGGAGTATAAGTATAGAAACATTGAAAGTTCCTGTCACAAACTGATCATAAGTTAATGGGGAAAAAAAGACTGAATTAAATTAATTTCAAGAATTTTGGGGGATTTGAGATTCAACCTTGTGGTGGGCAGTTTTCTAAATCGACTTCCAATGAGCCCTGTTTCCTGATTCCCAGGGCCTTGTGTAATCCCCTCCCACTGAGTGTGGCTTGAACCTAGAAGCTTACTTCTAATAAATAGGATGCTGCAAAAATGATGAGATGTCACCTCTGAGATTAGGTTATAGAGCGTTAACTTCCATCTTGCTTGTACTGTGTATCTCTCGCTCTTCTGTACTTGCTCTGATTAAGCACGTTGCCACGTGGTAAGTTGCTCTGTAGAGTAACTATCATGGTGAGGAACTGAGGGCAGCCAATAGCCAGGAGCCAGGGAGGGAGTGAAGCCCTCAGTCCAGCAACACTCTGTAAGTTGAATCTTGCCAACAATGATGTGAGTGAGCTCGGAAGCACACTATTTCCCAAGGAAGTCTTCAGATGAATCTCCAACCCTGGTCTACACCTTGATTTCAGCCTGTGAGAAATATTACACAGAAGATCCAGCAAAGTCTTAATGCAGATTCCTGACCTACAGAAACTTTGAAATAGTTTTGTTGTTTTAAGCCACTAGATTTTGCAGTACTTCCTTAAGCAGTATTAGATAACTGGTACAATCATCATAAAAATAAAATTGAAATTAAATGCCCTTGAAAATTATGTAATTGCAATTAAACACAAAATAGGCAATATTCTTACCATTAGTCTTAAAATTTAGAGTAGCTTGGTTCGTGTGAAATGTGTTTTGAATTTTAAAACCTTAGTATTAAAGTCTTTCCTTTGTATCTAAGATCTCTCTAGTGACATTTCCACATTGACTTTGAGGTATTATAAAAATATTAACATCTCTTTTTTACATGATAGAGCCAAACAAAGGAATAAAATCATTATAGCAGTACAGAGCTTGGCAGTAAGTTACTTCTAACTAGTTTATAATTCCACCATCCCTTATACACTGGATTTATGACATCCTTTTAATATGTGTAATAATAGCAGTTCAAATTCCATAACATCTTAAGGGAAAACCATCAAAATAATATTTATCTCACAGTTTGTTGCTATACCAGTAAGTCATCTATTTCTTCTGTGTTAACTACAAATATCTTGGATGAGGGTTCCACATTAATCATTATCATAAATATATTAATAATATGTTTCCTCAAAGAATATTTTTCTGAGTTAGAAGTTTGAGATTGTAAAATAACCAGAAACTACAGTCATGGTTTTAACTGAATATACTCTTCATATTTTCCATTGTTTTCTTAAGCCTGTATGTGTCCATTTGAGTAGCTGTTCCTACTAATCAGAGAGGCACATGCCAAAATCTGCTCAAACTTCCCTCTAATGTGGGGTCCACTCTAATGTTATTTCTAATTTAAAATTATTTCACTACAAATATTTTTAAAAGGAAGTAGGGAACAAATGCATTCCATATACATTTGAGAACCCTTGAATTCAATAAGAAATTTAGAAAGAACTTTCAAGATTATAATCTGTGACAGTTCCTATACCTATTTGGACATTTCCAACATGTATTTACTTAAATTTGTCCTTGTTTATAAAAGCTATTTGATTACTTTTTATTTCCTGTAGATATTGATAATTTCTCTTCCAGGCTTTACACACAGTCTTTTCTGTTGGCTTATTCTGGCATTGATAGTCTGCTTAATAATCATGTATTATGATTTCCCACTTCCATTTTAGACATACTTATAATTTGAAGAGAAATCAGATATAACTCTGCTGTGTTTATATTCTTATATGAAATGATATAATATTTTACTATGTTAATAAATTGACTAGCAAGCAAGGTAGCTATAATATAATTATTTACAAAGGCTACATATGCTACAATAAACATACAGTGTTTATTAACAAAATTGATGATCTAATGAACTCAATCAACTTGATTAAGTATGAAGAAAACCTCTAATACAATTAGTTACTTTTTGTATGTCAAACATACATGTTTTGTTAGAATAGATCTTCTAGTAAACCTTTATGTCTTATTTGATGTCCCTTGTAATAGCTAAATGCTTTTACAACAACATTTAAATATCTCTAAATGATGTTTTCTAGCCTATAAAATTCATTACTCTGAAAACAAGGTGATTATGGTCATAAGTATTTCTAGAAAGTCTTGAACTTGAAGAATAATGATTTTGCCTAAAGTGATTTCTAACACTGTTCTATCTCCATTGCAATGTTAATGAAACCTAAAATGAGGTGATCTTTAACAAGCTTTCCATTCTAGCAACTTTTATTATGTGCCTTTATTCATGAGACAGAAGCTGTCTTCAAAAAACAATTCTTTATAGATTCAAAGGCATATTTTTTGAGAATATTTCCATCTACCAAAGACCGCAAGCAGAATATAACTAATATAAATAAGTTTAAATGTTCTAATGAAAAAAAAACACATTTTCAATAGCATTTTAGTATATGGAACTAAGAAAGTACATATTCATTAGGGAAAATGTAATAAGAAAGATTTTCTGACTAATAATAATAAACAGGTTATAAAAGATGATTTGTATCTATAGAGCATAATTTCTCATGAGTTTTGGGTAATAGCTTGGATATATAATGATGTATATATTGAAGGGCTGTTTAACACAAGTTTTAGATTCAGATATTAAGCCATGATTATTTTGGCTTAAATTTAAATTTAAAATTTGTAATTTAATTACATCTTAATTTATGGAAGAAAATTCTGTTGAAATTCATGAATTTTTAAATTAAAATTTTACAAAGTTCTTGAGATAAGTATGTTGGCAAGGTCAGAGTATGTGTACATGTATTTGTGTATTTTATCTTTGTCTTTCTCTAACTTTTTTTTTTCCGTATGCCTGTGACTCTTGTTCACCAAATAGTATTAAGTTAGAAAGAGTATTTAATAGTTGCTTCTATGAGTAAGTGTATGTCCAGGCTAGGTCTTTTCTTAGGTGAAGATTCTGTATACTTACTGATAGAAGCAGGGCTTTGTTTTGGTTTGAAGGCCTAACGTTAGGCTGGTTCACCCACACAATGGAAAGAACAATTTTAAAGATTACAAGTTAAGTTCTAACCTACACACTAGAGTCTGTCCCTCCACAAAAAAGTTTTGTTTATTGCCTTAGGAAAGAGTTCACAAAAACAGGGTTATTATGTTCATTGGCCATTAGCTCTTCTACATAAAGGACTGAAAGGTCACCAGGTAGAAAATGAAGTCTTCTGGTAAATGAGAACATGGATCTGACAGCAGAGTCCTCATCTGTAAAGCATAATGAAATAACATTCTCAAAGTGTTGAGGAAAAATAACTGCAAAATTAGAATTCAGGCCTCAGTATATACATCTCTTGTTAAAAACAGGACGACAGGCCCAAAATGGAGTCACTTGTGGTTTAGGCCCACTTCACCAAACCAAGACTTAATTATAGCTTTGATCTTCCAGAAATGGAGTCTTCAACCAACCAATCAGGAGTCACCTGATCAGCACTAGTTACATAACCTGCCTGGTGAACCCCTGCCATCCATCCTGTATTAAAAAAGTAACCTTGTAATAACCAATCTGCTATTTGGCTGAGTACAACTTACTTCTTCCTGCTTCATTCTGCCTATAAATGTCTTTCATTTTGTACAGCTCTTTGGAACTTCCTTTTATCGGCTAGACTGTATGCTACCTGATTAATGAATCATTGAATAAAGCCAGTAAGATCTTTAACATATATTTATTGATGTTTTTTTAAATAGATAAATGGACATAAAGTTCTTAGAATGGGAAGTGTGTTGTTCGCATTTTAATTTTATTATCATTTTGTATTATAATGTTATGTCTATGTGATATATATGCACATATTCTTTTGTATGCATCACATATATTTTAATAATGCTTAACGCTTTTAGAAAATTCATATATATAATACACAAAAGAAAACGTTGTTAAATATGCATCTAACGTGTCTGCTACAAAGGACATTCTAAACATAATGTAAAAATGAAAATAGAAACCATAATAAAGAAGAATTAATGCCAGTCCTTCTCAAACTCTTCCAGAAGATTGAAAAGGAAGGAATACTCCCAAACTCATTCTATGAAGCCACCATCACCCTGATACCAAAATCAGGCAAAGACACCACCAGGAAAGAGAATTGCGACCAGTATCACTGATGAACATAGATGCAAAAATCCTTACCAAAATATTAGCAAATAGAATCCAAACAGATTATACATCATGATCAAGCCGGGTTCATCCCAGGGACACAAGGGTGGTTCAACATATGCAAATCAATCAATGTAATACATCACATCAACAAAAGAAAGGACAAAAACCACATGATCATCTCAATAGATGCAGAATAAGCATTTGATAAAATTCAACACCCATTTATGGTAAAAACTCTCACCAAGGTGGATATAGAGGGAACATAAATCAACATAGTAAAAGCTATATATGACAAACCTACAGCCAGCATAGTTCTCAACGGTGAAAAACTCAGAAGCTTCCCACTAAAATCTGGGACAAGAAAAGGATACCCACTATCACCACTCCTATTCAACATAGTCTTGGAAGTCCTAGCCACAGCTGTCAGGCAAGAGAGAGAAATAAAAGGGATCCAAATTGGAAAAGAAGAGGTAAAAGTATCACTATATGCTGATGACATGATACTATATATAGAAAACCCTAAAAGGTCCACACAAAAGCTACTAGAACTAATCGAAGAATTCAGCAAGGTAGCAGGCCACAAGATTAATGTTCAAAAATCAGTTGCATTTCTTTACAGTAACGATGAATCACCAGAAGAAGAAAGTAAAGAAATAATCCCCTTTAAAATAGCACCCAAAGTAATAAAATATCTAGGAATAAATCTAACTAAGAAGGTGAAAGACTTATACATGGAAAACTAGAAACCACTGATGAAAGAAATTAAAGAAGACTTAAAAAAATGGTAAAATACTCCATGCTCCTGGATTGGAAGAATCAATATTGTTAAAATGGTCACACTACCAAAGGCAATCTACAGATTTAATGCAATCCCTATCCAATTACCCAGGACATATTTCACAGAACTAGAACAAATCATAATAAAATTTATAGGAACCACAAAAGACGTAGAATTGCCAAAGCATTACTGAAGAAAAAGAAAGAAGCTTGAGGAATAACTCTCCCAGACTTCAGACAATGCTATAGAGCTACAGTCATCAAGACAGCATGGTATTGGTACCAAAACAGACATACAGACCAATGGAACAGAATAGAGAGCCCTGAATGAACCCACAAACTTTTGGTCAACTAATCTTCAACAAAGGAGGCAAGAATATACAATGAAATAAAGACAGTCTCTTCAGCAAATGGTGTTGGGAAAACTGGACAGCAGCATGTAAACCAGTGAAGCTAGAACACTCCCTTACACCATACACAAAAATAAACTCAAAATGGATCAAAGACTTAAACATAAGACAAGATACAATAAACCTCCTAGAAGAAAATATAGGCAAAACATTATCTGACATACAACTCAAAAATGTTCTCCTAGGGCGGTCTACCCTAGCAATAGAAATAAAAGCAAGAATAAACAAATGGGACCTAGTTAAACTTAACAAGCTTCTGCACAGCAAAGGAAACCATAAGTAAAACAAAACGACAACCTATGGAATGGGAGAAAATTTTTGCAAACGATGAAACTGACAACGGCTTGGTCTTCAGAATATATAAGCAGCTCATATGACATAATAAGAAAAAAACAAACAACCCAATCCAAAAATGGGCAGAAGACCTAAACAAACAATTCTCCAAGGAAGAAATACAGATGATCAATAGGCACATGAAAAATGCTCAATATCACTAATTATCAGAGAAATGAAGATCAAAACTTCAATGAGGTATCACCTCACAGCAGTCAGAATGGCCATCATTCAAAAGTCCACAAATGACAAATGCTGGAGAGGCTATGGAGAAAAGGGAGCCCTCCTACGCTGCTGGTGGGAATGCAGTTTGGTGAAGCCACTGTGGAAAACAGTATGGAGATTCCTCAAAAGACTAGGAATAGACTTACCATATGACCCAGGAATCCCGTTCCTGGGCATATATCCAGAAGGACCCCTACTTCAAAAAGACACCTGCACCCCAGTGTTCATAGCAGCACTATTTACAATAGCCAAGACATGGAAACAACCTAAATGTCCATCAACAGATGACTGGATAAAGAAGGTGTGGTGTATTTATACAATGGAATACTCTTCAGCCATAAAAACTGACAACATAACGCCATTTGCAGCAACATGGATGCTCCTAGAGAATGTCATTCTAAGTGAAGTAAGCCAGAAAGAGAAAGAAGAATACCATATGAGATCACTCATATGTGGAATCTAAAAATAAAAAAAATAATGAACATAAATACAAAACAGAAACAGACTCATAGACATAGAATCCAAGCTGTGGTTGCCAAGGGGGCAGAGGGTGGGAAGGGACAGACTGGGATTTCAGAATTTGTAAATACTGACAGGCATATGCAGAATAGATAAACAAGATTATACTGTGTAGAACAGGGAAATATATACAAGATCTTGTGGTAGCTCAGAGCAAAAAAAAAAAGTGACAATGAATATATGTATGTTCATATATAACTGAAAAATTGTGCTATATACTGGAATTTGACGCAACATTTTAAAATGACTATAACTCAAAAAAATGTAAAGAAAAAAAGAAACCATAATAAAAAATAAAGTTTAGAGATGACAAAAAATAAGTTGTGCACTAAAAATATGAACTGTGAATTTAAATACATCATAGATACACAGTTAATACTGTTAAACAAAATTATAAAATAAAACATACATATATTTGTGAAAAAAGTAAACAATACCAAAAGTAAAAATATTTGACAGATTACAATGAAATATTTTATGAAATGGATTTATACAGACACCAAAAATATATGAATTATGTAAATGTTCTTGTGATCAGATAACAACAGGTTTTCATGGTAATTATTGTATTTTTTAAATTAAATTGAAATTGAAATTTATAATTATAATACCTATTGCTATATGAATAGTAAGAAATGGCATTAATATATATTGGAGTTAGATATATAAATATACATAAAATTTCCAGAAATTCATGCTAACTGAAGATTAAAAATTATAAACATTTTGACATAGTAGTTCCCTTTCTACTGAGTTTCCTAAATTTTTATATATTTTATCAGAAAGGTATATTAATATATACATTTTAGGTTCTGGCTAGCTGATCCACATATTTCTAATATTACTGAAAAATTGAAACCAACCCAAATGCCAAAGAGTATGAATTATTGAAGTATATTAAAATCCATCCTTAAATTGGAATAAAATCCTTCTAATAAGTATAATTTTAAATAAAATGCATATGATGTGAGGGTTATTGACAAAAATAGGTTATAATACAGACTGCTTTAATTATATTTAAATTTTAAAAAGTAAAATGAGAAGAACAGCACCCACCTAGAGCACAGTATGAGATTTCAGACGACTTTAAAAATTCTGTCTTATACTTTTCTGTTCCTTCAGCCCTTCATGGCTGATACACTACTATTTTATATTTGTAAAATAAGACCTTTTGTTTTGTTACCTTGAACCAATGACAGTTTCTCCTCCATTACTCATACACAAACCGACAACACAAATGATTCAATCACAAATGGCAGCGTTCCAGGGCTCCGAGCCTCCTAAATGACATGCGTGGTACAAGGAAAATGATTAAAACTTTGTGGAGACTTCAAAGTTTGGAGGACAGTACCGATGTCAAGAGAGGAAAGGCATGTTCAGGGGGTCTGAGAGGAGAGCTGATTTTGAGAATGGAAGACATCTTGTGGATCTGAGCATCAGGGGCAGGACCAGAGACATCCCCCAATACAACCAGCACCACACAGGCCAGCTGTTTAACAGCAGGTGCATAAAAAAGCAAAGGAAAGTACCAAGGCCTTTCCCAAGTTAAGATGATTCATGAGGCCCATAGGAGATTACATGTAACTCTGAAATCAAAGGAGAAAGAAAAAGGGGAAGGTGGGCGTCTTGTGTGGATTATGATGGAATACTGAACTGGCCAATTATAATAGTCAGCATGATTGAGCTACCTAGATTTGACTATTTAAATTTTCAAAATAAAAGGAGTCTAACATGCTAAAATCTGTTAAAATGAAACAAATGCACACATTTATTTATTCACCTAAACATTTTACACTGTTCACACACTCCTTCGTTTATGTATGAACAAATGGAAATCTCTTCAAATCTACTGTTTGATTTCTGTGCATATCAAGTGCTTCCTTTGAACTGGGGTTTGCCCTTTCTTCTGTTACGAACTATATTGCTGTTTGCAGAAAAGTTGTTAGCTTAATATCTACCATACGTATAGAGGATGTATCCCTTTCTGAAAGTGAAAGGGATCGTTTATTTCTAATGTAATTTGAAAAATTCTAGATGCCCATTTTACTTGTTTTCCAAGATTATTATCTCTGTCCTGCTCAGGCTGCATGCTTGCTCTTTATCCTGGGTTTTTGGTATCTGTCTGACAGAAGTTACACTGTTTTACTTTCTTAAATGTGATCAAGAGAAGGCTATTTTAAAATAATTTTGTTGAGAAGAACAATTTCTTGGTTGGAATCCTTGCCCAACAGAATTCCTCTTTGCATAGACACAAGGCTGCAACAGCACTTCCTTATAAAGAGACAGCCACGTTTTAAAGGCTTATACAGCCATATTCAATCATAGACTAGAAAATACAGTTATTAATTCATTTATTTATTCTTTATTCACAACTTTATTGATTGCTGGCTCAATGCTATCTCTGTAATTATCATGGAAGCAGTGCTTTATCTGGATTAAAGCATGATTTTATGTGCATTTAGAGATTGAATTGTTGCAGGATATTGGACCTTGTAATTGTGTTATCCAAACGTATATTGCTTCTTATTTATGCTAATGTAATCATAAGGTTTCATAAAGGAATATAAATTGTAAGAGCTTTTTTGTCCTAATGTTGCAGGATTTTGTGATGGAGGCTAAATTGAAATCGAATATATATCCTTGGTGACCCGTCTCTATATTTCTAGTACCATTTTGTGTCATTTTATTTTTCAGTGGTCTGAGGAACCTCCCAGAAAAATAACTAAAATTATATCAGTGTGGTACACTAAGAGGCAATTAATGCAAGACCAAAAAGTTTAATCTCACCTAAAAGGTGAAACCCTAGGTGGAAAAAGAATCTGACATGGTGAGCTGGTCTTGGTCACAAAACTTTGGGACCAGTTATTATGCTTTAAAACCAATTCTGGCTTTTGCTATTTAAATCCACTCCAGACTAGTTACCTTTATGTACGGTGGCTCAGTTTAAGTTAGGAAGGGGGTGTATGGCTGTCAGTGAGGGAGGGAGAGTCATGGAGAGCAAACCTGAAACTCCTGTGACTCCCTGATGTGCGTCATTTCCAGTGTTCCCCACAAGGAGATGGTACGTTTCCTGTTTTGTTTTGGAGGGAAAAACAGAAACGCTGCGTGGGACAATAGTGACAGTGATACCAGAACTCTGAGTGGACACAGAGAAGCCCTCAGACTACCAGCCTGTGTGCTACGGACCATTGTAGTGGAAGAATGCGGGTTTTCTTAGGAGATGGACTGAAGTCCTAGTGGAACACAAAAAGCCCAGCCTTGCTGAGCAGCTAAAATCTGCATAGTAGTAACTCACTGAGGGCCAGGTAAGAAACCAGAGACACCTCCCCATCCCCAACCAAACAACAAACAAACAAACAGATCACTCTTATCTGTGCAAGAAGGAGAAAATATTGTTTTGTCAATGCTGCGTGATACCCTCAAGAAACTCCATGTTGCGAAAGAGGCGCAAATTTGAAAATGACGAGCTTAAGGAATTGCAGTTCTACATCAGTGATGGAATATTGGGCACACTTAGTGATTTTCTCTGTATGGTATATGAGGTCTGGTGAAGTTCAGCATTTGTTAACACTGAAGAATTAAACAGTCGGTAAAAGAGCATCATTTACGGGGCGCTAAGTGGGACAGGCTGTCCCGGTGAAGTAAGAACAAGAATTTCTTAAAATAGGTAGTGGCACAGAAGACGTCCGAGAGACTAGGGCCAGTGACGATCGCAGGGATTTCAGGAGGAGCATCTGTGTGAGGGCAGGTGAGGGGTGCGGGCTGACTCCCCTGGAGAGCTCTTCTCCAGAAAGAGTGACAATTAGAGCTGACAAAGAAATGGTCTTTAAAATTGTCATTGACCCATGAAAACAGTTTGCTTAACAGTAATATTGACTTACTGAGCTCTCCCAATATTTGTACAGATTCAACTTGTTGTCCTTACGTCCTGCTAACACTGACTGTGGGGCTTTGTCCTAGAAAAAATCATGTCCTTCGAGTGGCCATGCACACTGCCTTGGGGAATTTTAGTGCTGCTAGTCATGCAAATTCCTTTCATTTGAGAAAAATGTTGTTTTGAGAAAAGAATGAATAAATGACACAATTATCTGTTTGTACTGAAGATTCTAATTTAAATCAAATAAAATTAATTGTTAAAAAAAATCAAAATTCCATTACCTAAAATTGAATCACACTGTGTCTAATGCCCTAATCACTTCTCACTGGGTGGAAATGAGAAGAAATGATATTCTCTAGTAATAAGTATTTATGAAATAGAAGTATTTAAAAAGTATTAAGCTAAACTAAGTTGAATAATAACACATTTAAGAAAAAATGTATGTAGTATGTACCTTAAAAGTGCTTACATTTCAAGGTAAAATATTCGAATTATGTAGCAAGGCTTTAAAATAATGGCTGATCATTATTAATTTCCTCTGGTATTTATTGTCACAATATTAATCACAATGAACTCATTTGGTATGAATGTGCATGTCATAACTATTCTTTGGGATTTCAACAGTGATTTCAGCCATGATTAATTGCACAATTATTTTAAAGGGTTACCAATTTTCTTAATGTCTCCTACCTGACAAAAGAGTTTGAGCTGCATTTCTGCAGGTATAGGGTATAACAAGTGCATTTGTCTTCTATCTGTGGAGTCACAATTAATCCCTGTGTTTAAATCTCATGTGGCTACTTGAGCTCGTTTCTTGCTATTTTCATTCATAATCTCAGTATGCCAACCTGATTAAAATACCATCTTTTAAAGATTAATCATCTAATACAGGTGACTATATTAAAATATGAATGGGAGTTGAGACGTGAGGAAATTGATCATTAAAAAAAAAAAGGCAACCAAAAAATTAATTCTCGACTGAAAAGTGGGAGCAAGCTGGGGATCTGTGAGGATAGTGGCTGAATAAAAACGGGAAGAGAAACAGGCCATTTCAGATTCACAAAACCTTATAAGGTCTTTGGACCCTTAGAGGTCATGACATGGATACTATGAGACAAGATATTACAAGGACATAGAGAATAAGAATGACATGTTTACTTATAGAACTTTAGTACCATAAGGAGTGTAAATATTTATATGGGACATGAGTATATCCAAATTATTATTTTAAAGTAAGATAACCCTATTTTCTTACGGATTATGATATTATCTTTTTCTGTTTATGCACTTTACTGTGAGTATTTTTTTCTCAAAAAAATTCAAAAGCTATTTCAATAAGTTCTAATTCCAAAGGAAAATAAATGAAAATAGGGTGTATACAAATGCACTCCATATCTCTTCCCTTATGCTTTTATCTTTCTAGCCCCACTGACCCTAACCCAAGCAATTACACACATGAAGGAACAACCTATTACACACATGAGGACACTGTTTCTCCATATTTGAGTATCATCCCTCACTTCTTGGTTATCTAATTTCCGAACTAAACTTAGGAATACACTCCGATTCCTCAAGGATGGCAGCTTCTGTATTTAAAAATTATGAATTTTTATTTGCTTAAATTCTGTTGATGAAATTTTAATCTACCATCATAGAAGTTAGAGAATGTTAGGTGGTTTGGGGTCCGTGGATAACCACTATGGTATCATTAGATCATTTCAGCAGAGCATTTCAATCTGGTATCTAGTGGCTGTATACAAATATTACCTTTGTTAATATTTCTATAATTTATTTATTTGAAAACTAGTCTTCAAAAATATACTTAAAATTTGAAGCATTCAAGATACATATGCTTTAAATTTCTTACATTTAAAATTAAAGATGTGAGAAGCAATGTAGTCGGAAAAGCGTGGGAAAGAGGAGAGACTTTGTAAGGATTAAGCAGAATAATGTATAAGGGGCCCTCTTACATTTTAATCACATGAAAATAGCAGAATCACCTATAATAGCAACCGCATCAAAACACATGATCTTAGAAAACATATTCAAGTTTTAAAGGAAAACGAGACATCTTTAAGAGCAGGAAACACCAGGAAATGTCTGTGAAGTGAGTGCCAGTTATTGAAATAATTAGCCATTAGAATAATCTGAAAACATGTTTTAAATTATTTAAAAATAATTAGGTGAAGAAATGAGAGATAAAAATGAAAGTAAATAAACAGGATAGTATGAAAAAGGACTAAGAAAAGATGCCAAATAATTTATGAGAACTGTGAGAAACAGCAGTAAGCGATGAAATGGGAAAGTCAAATGATGGGAGAAATCTGAAGATGGAAATAATGACATGGAAAACAAAGTCACAGAAATCGCTCCAATGAGCACAGAGAAAATAGATGGAAGCAATGTTAACTAAATAATAGTGGTTAAATACACAACAAATGCCTGATAAAATGTATTAATTATAAAACATCCATTAAAAAAACAGCAAAGGAAAAATTTCGATAGAACTTAATCTCAGAAAAGTTCTGAAAAGCAAGACACGATGATTAGCAAATACCAGTAAATAGGCTGATATATTTGAAAGGATATTGGGTATTAAATAATTTAAAATAAACTGGCCCTCAAATCCTAAATAAAAATAACAAGGCAGATTCAAAGATACTTAGTTTTACCACAGATGAGGGACAATGTTTTTATCAACTTCAGGCTTTGCTAATGCAGTTATCCATGCCAATTTAAAAAAAAATCTACCTGAAGTACAGTTGATTTACAGTGCTGTTTTAGCTTCAAGTGCACAGCAAAATGATTCAGTTATTCATATTATATATATATATATATATATATGTGTTTAACATTTAAACATCAATAAATACTATTTCTGGTTAATGTTAGAAGTTATAAAAACATTCCTTAATTTGCCACATTTCAAAGAATGTCATTATACCAAGAACCTTCCTAGTTTTATTTGCAAAACTAATAAACAATTTGTTTCTTGTATATATATACATTTTTAAAAAGAGGTGTAATTTAAAAATACACATGTCTGTATATATGGAATTTAGAAAATTATGCTTAATTTTTTTGCCAGTTAGTTTCGCAAGTTCACCCATGTCTCCAACAGCTGAATCTATCTTGTAAGCCTCATTATATGCCTCACTCAAAGTATTTTATATTATTCTTGAATAAGTAAAAAGTCATATGAGTAATCTGAGGCTTCCTTTTTTAAGCTTCTTGAAAAAAATGGAATAGTTTCAAGTTCCATTGGCAAAACTGTTACCCCAAATCTGCTTCACACAGTCGTTTCTTTAAAACTATGGATTATTCTCTAAAGAGAGTTGAAGATACATTTTTCTGTGTTTTATGAATATTTATCTATTCCCAGCCAACATCCAGGGATACATACAGTTTGCTTCCCTATATTGGATCTCTGAAATTCATCTACCCTTAGGACAAATTTCCAGAAATTGAATCTATACAGAGCCAAGATCACATGTAAAAATAATAAATATTTTCTTTTAAGAGTATATAAAAATCATATTGAAAAAAAATCAGGCAATTTGAGACTGGGGAAGAAGGCGGCAAACAACCTTTATTAACAAAATAATAGTAATTATTAAAGTTTACGTGCCTGGCAACATCCTCAGTGTGTTACATGTATTGGCTTATTTCAAACTCAAAAAAACTGATGAGACCTTAATATTTTTCTACTTTAGAGATAAGTCAATAGACACAGAAAGGTTAGAGGACCTGCCCAAACTCTCACAGTGAGTGACCCTTGGTGTCTGGCAATAAACCCAGTCGGTGACACTCCAGGGGCCGTGGTTAGAAATATGACTGTTAGGAAAGCAAGGACCAAACGGCAGATGTGTGTTTCCACTGATGGTGATCTTTTAAACTGTTATTACCACTTTAGAATCACTGCTACTGGAGAATAATCAGGCATGTCTTTGCAATGTATTTTAAAGGTAAGTGTTTTGTTTGAAGTGGTTATTAATGAAGTTGAGAAATGGACATTAAGCATAGGATTGGCAGGAAACAAAATGAACTGTCTTATCTAGAGATGCATTGATGCATTGAAATGTAATCTGCCCAAAGAAAACTATTTCATTTTGAGCAGACAAGCTTATCTGTGTTGTAAGGGTGAAGCCAATTCAAACTTGGCCGGGTTCCTGCCTCCCTTTGTCTGGCATCATTTTCAGTGGTATGGAAAAATGTTAATGTTACTGAGTTGGCTAAAATTATTAGGGCGGAGAATGTCATTTTTGATTTTTTAAAGCAAAATTTAGTCTTTATTTTATCTGATTGAGATAGTTAATCAAAATGATATTAAATTTCCACAGCTTCAAATGCACTTTTTTGTATTTAATTATTATCTGTGAAAATAATGTGTATTCCAAAATCATTAAAATTAAAAAATAAATGTATTCAATACAGATGTTTTAATTTTATTTCCTAAGTATTTTTCTGTTGATAGTGAAAAGTTTAAAGTACATGTTTAAAAATCATGCTCATCACCTAATATTATTTCCTATGTATGCATTTTAAATAAATAGAAATATAGTGGAAATATGTAATAGATACACTAAGCTGTAAAAAGCCTTCTAAAAGTATTACTTATGTATGTTTTTGTTTCTTGACAGTCAGGTAAGGAGCACACTAAGGTGTTTTTCATAGATTTACTCAAAACTATCATTTCTACAATTACCATAGGTAGAATTTGTGAATTACCACCAAATGTATTCGCTAGAATGTTTTTCCTATATTTATCATCCAGTTAACAAACACCGTAATGTAACGCCATTATGTATAGCCATTAAGTAATTTCCATTAAGGTGTTAAAAACCTCATGTTATCATTGAAGAAAATACATTTTAGAAATTCAACCTAACATCTTACTGAGAGATCAGATTTCACTTGCTTATTATTATATTTAATTGACATGAAACTATAAATCAACTACATTGATGCTCTGCATCAGAGATTGGGTAATTTTTTCTGTAAAAAGCTGGGTAGTAAATTTTTTGTGTTGCAGGTCGTAGGATGTCTGTCTCTACTACTGAACAGTGTTCTTGTGTCATGAAAGCACCTATAGAGAACACATGAAAAATGGATGTGGCTGTGTTCCATTTATCTGTTTATTTTTTTAACAAAACAGGGATTAGCTGTATTTGCGTATGGTCTGATCTCTGTGTGCCTCTGTGGCCTCACTGCGTGTCACTCATGTCCTCATTTAATTCCCTGTCTCCAATCAACTTTCTGTTGTTTGGACATGCTTATTTCATTCCTAGATTAGATCTGTTGTACTTTTATGTGCCCTCTGATTGTAAATATCTGTCCATGTGTTCAAAAGCTGGCTTCTTACCAAATGTAACCTGCTCATAGAGGTCTTGTCTAACTAGCTTTCTCTTATAACTACACACACACACACCCCACCCCCCACATTCTATATGTATTAATTAGAGGATCAAATGTCCTAGTTTGCAATAAAAAGTCATGGTTTGCCTGGGATAGAGCTATTTTTTATCTGCTAATCACATGTCCCATCCAGTATAATCTTTGTTCCAGATATTATGTTATTTAACCAGATGTTTTTAGTTGCAGTACATCAGCTGGACTGGGTTTGATAGCACTGTTTTTTACACATCCATCTTTTGCCATAATGGATTCTAATCGTACATAAGATGCATGTTCAATGAACAGAGTTCTCCCTTGAACACATCATTACAGGTAAAAGATAACCTTTGATGACCAGCCTCTGTTTCCCACCCCTTTCTAGAAGCAATGTAATAAACCTTCCTTTCATGAATGTAATGTAATGTGTCTGGTGATATAACAAATTGTGCATGAGCGTAAATGGCTAGGGGCAAAGTTTCCAGCTCAGATGTGCTACAAGTTTTAGAGGCAGCTGTCCATGGTGGCCTCTTGCTGTATCACGTCATGATGGAAGAAGTTCACAAAAGCACCCACCCACCAGGGCTTCAGATGACAGAGTGACACATGCATTAAATGTGGCTAAGAAACGGGGGTACATAAAAATCTCCTTCCCACAGAGTGAGATAGTAAAAAGTGTAATTATTGAATTTCAACAGTAAATTTTGTACGCAAGTTTTATTGTAGCTAATGCTGCTATAAACATGTGTGTACAAACACATCTTTGAGATCATGATTTCAACTTTTTGAAGTATCTACTGACAAATGGGATTGCTGTATCATATGGTAGTTCTATTTCTATTTTTTGAGGAACTGCTCTACAGTTTTCTATAGCAGGCACATGATTTACATTCCCAACAGTGTATGAGGGTTCCAATTTCTCCACATCTGCCTGGCCAACATTTATTTTATGTTTTTTTTAATAGTAGCCATGATTACTATTTATTTTAAAAACTAAATAATTTGCAGAATGTTTCTGTTCAGTATTTTGGTTTTTCTACTATTATTCTCTTATAAATATTTCTATAATTATTTCATCAAGTTTTTACAGTGATTTTACCATTTCTGTTTTTATTTTGGTGCCTTACAGAAAACATCCTTGAAAACACATCAAGGATATGTTTTACTTGAACTCCTTTGTGAGTGACTATAACTCAAAATTATTTTTCCTAAGTCCGCCATGTGCAAGTTGCTCCTTATTACTCAAATTATGCTTTGATATTACTATGTTAAACTTTCCTGCGGGTGCTTTCTATCCTGTATCTAATGCCACTTGCAGCAAGATAGTATCCTTTTTTCCTTAAAATGACTTTGGTTTGAGATGGGTCATTCATCCACTTTCTGTGGCACTTTTCTGAAATATTTGTTTTGTTGCAGTTTATTCAGTTCAAATAAACCTACTTCTTTCCCCATGCTCTGCTACATTCCACATGTCATGTGAGCTCCGTAAGGAATCAAAGCATAGCGCTATTCCTTTTCTGGAGAAACTCGCAATATTTTATTCAAACCTTAAACAAAAAGTGATATATTATTCATTTGTCTGTTAACTCAGGTAAATGCTTGTTGATCACCTCTCTCAAATGTTTAGTGTTTGTTCTATTTAGTATTTTATTTTTGTATCTTGCAGATTGATTTCTACATTGTATTCTGTCCTACTAAGAACATATTTTCATTTTTGTTTTCCTATACATTTGGCATTTCTATCTGGCAGATTTCTATGTTATTTACTGCTGTGGAAGTAATTCTTTCTTTCCCATCTTTTATTTTACTCTCTGTGACATTTTCATAATTATTTGATTATTTCTGTAATGCATGATCAGAATAACAACTAGTTATTATAACTAACTTTTGTTGCTTTGATTTTTCTCTTGACTCCTTTTTTTTAATTTATTCATGTATTCTATTTATATTCTTTTTTAATTTTTTTAAGTTTCAAAAATACCTTAAGTAACCCTTTAGGTTATTTTAGTGGTATAATTGTTGTCTAAATGTTATATAAGCTTTACATACATTTCATAGTTTCTCGTTATATTTTATTTAAAGCTTGAGAAAATGTACAAAGTGCTTTTATCTTTCTGAGATAGTTGATATAAATAAATAAGTTACTGTAATCAGATAAGCTTAGTAGATGAAATGCTTTCCCACACATGAATAATGGTGCCTTTCTTACCTTGCCCCAAAGAGCATAGCTTCTAAAAAACTTGGTATTTTATTTCCATCTTATCTGCATATGATGCAGATTTCACAAGCTTTATGTCAGTCTGATTGGGCTAGATATTTGGTCAGACGTCATTCTAGATATTCTTGTGAATCTGTTATTTGGATGAGATTAACATTTAAATCGGCAGACTTTGAGTGAAGCAGATTACTCTCCATTATATGGGTGGACCTCACCCAATCAGTTGAAAGCCTTAATATAACAAAGGCTGACACCGCTCCCCACCAATAAGGAATTCTGGCAGCAGACTGCTTTGGGGTTCAAACTGCAACAGAAACCGTATCCTTTTGGTTCTGTTTTTCTGGAGAACTTCAACAAATAAACGTCCTTGAAGGTAAATCTTTATCAAGAATCAATTTTTGCTGAACAAATAGAATTGCACTAATATGTGCATTACTTTTCTTGAAATTATATTCATTTTTAAAAAGCGTACATCCATGACTTGTCTATCTGTACTGTGTTATTTGTGGTGAAGATGAAAAAATACAGTGGACCCGCCGTTTCTACGGGTTCAGCCTCTATGGGTTTAAACAACCACTGATCGAACAAGTTTGAAAAAAAATTCTAGAAAGTTCCAAATTGCAAAACCTGAATCTGCTGCATGCTGGCAACCATATATGTTGTGTTTACATTGTATTAAGTATCATACGTAATCTAGAATTATTTAGAGTACTTAGGAGGATATGCTTAGGTTATATGCAAATACTGTAGGGGACTTGAGCGCCCATGGATTTTGGTATCAGCCCTGGCTGTCCTGGAACCAGTGTTCCTAGTGTACAGTGATAAACGCTGGGACAGTGGTGTTGATGTAAGCATAGGTGGGTGTGAGAAAGGAGAGCTGTGTGCTTCCACCTTAGTAATTTATGACGGCACCATTTTCCTTTTACCTTAACAGAAACTTTTGTTTCCATCCTGCAAGTGCTTATCCAATAAACTTCATTCTAACTTAGATCCAGTCACTTATCCCAGAAGACATCTCTCCCCAAAAGCAATGGCTAGATTGCCAAGAGATGAGTTGCATTGTTCAAACAATCAAATGATTCCATGAAATCACTTAAGGATCACCTTTCCTTTCGTTTCCTTTACTTAGTTAGCCTGAATTGCCAATTAATAGAGTTTTCCTTATCTGGTGTAGTCATTGGTCTAACTTTTTCCAGTATTTCTTGTACTGGAGACATTTAACATGGTCTTATGTGAAAATGAGTTGCATAAAAGAAATACATCAAGTGTATCAGACCCTGAATTCTCTTTTACTTTCTATTTTCCCACTGAGCATGCATAGATACACTATTAATTTGATTTTTGAAACATTACTAAATCTATTTTAAGCTACTCTAATCTCTCTTTATTATATGTGCATTACTCTACTGCTTTATTTTTAAGTAGCTCTGGGTCATTACACACCTCAAAGTGTGATGTATCAGATTAAAATAGAGAAGGTATTATAAGAAATAAAAAATTCAAATTCTACTCATAATTAAGAATGCAGTGTAGGAAAACTTAATTTAGAAAATAGATGAGCACACTACCTTAGGGAAATTTGGAAAAGGTCATACAAAGACCGATTATTAAAGAACATTCTTCCACAATTCCTCTGCTGTTTGTCCATTACACTTCCATAATCAAAGATTTAGGAAGAACTAAGAGAAAATCGTATATACAGAATTTTATAATAATTTTAATTCCACTGTATAATTTAGACAATTTTTTTTCAGATTTTAGTTTTATTCCTCCTAATTTAAAATGAGGTCATACATCCTTTAAAGAAAGAATAAGATTTATACTAGTGAATATCTTAGTGGTTAAAGCTGCACACATAAGTTTGTGTAACGGTGTTTTTTAATTTTTAAAAAATTTTTAATTGAAGTATAGTGGATTTATAATGTTCTGTCATGTTAGTGGGGTTAGTTTCAAGTGTACAGCAAAGTGATTCAGTTATAACACAAATACTGTTTTTAATGTTTGAAACAGTTTATTGAAAACAGGGTCAATATGTTTGAATATCATATGATTACATAATTATTTTACTTTGATAAGCAGGAAAACCATGACAGTTACAAATGCTACATTAAGGAATGTGAGTCACACCCTGGAAATACAGCAGAATGTAACATAATTTCCTAATAGACAGGCAGGTGGAACGTAGTTTGTGGATGTTTATTAGTTTGTTTTAAGATGGTCTGTTATAATAAAAAAAAAGTTTAAAAATAAAAAAAAATAAAATGGTCTGTTATTAAACTCTTTATTTCAGTTGAGCTGAATTAATGTGTTGAGCTAGTAAGCCAAAGCCAGGTGACTAAAAATGGTGATTTGATCCTCTAAACCCACAATACTGTTGAAGAACCAATTGAGCTTATCCATCGGGCGCTAAGTGTTCTTGGTTCTGTTAAGAGGAGATTGCTCTGCTCACTTGGTGAGCCTTGAAGATCCTGATTATGTATATGTAGCATGCATTTTTAAACCTCTAGCTTCAGTCCACATCCTGATTCAATTTCACATATCCAATTTGTTATTTTCTGGCTTGAGTTATAGTCATCAGCTTAAGATTCATTCTCATCATCTCCACTGCAGTAGCAGCTAAGATGTATAAGATGCTCATGTTTCAGACACAGTACAAATCACTTGCATGCATCATTTCCTCGTTTTATTGAATAATCCTCCCAGTGCCCTCACTAAGCATGCATTAGGATGGACAGAGATTAGGTAGATCACACAAGGGTTTGTATTCAAGAAGTGATGGAGAGAGAATTCAGTCTCTGATTCCAGAGTCTGCTCTGTTAATCACTACTCCACTAAATGTCTTACACATAGTCCTAACAGGGTGAAGACACAACCCTGGTACGCCACACTACATTTACTCCTCTCCCTACTTTCCCTGTCTTGACAAACAGCGATGATGCTAATGTCTTCCTTAGTCCATATTCCCACTTCTCACCTATGATAATCTCACCTCGGAACTGCTGTTTCTCTTCACCTATACTCCACATGCTGCTAGGTGTAATGTTCTAAAATGCAAATATGATCTTGTGCTGTCACTGCTTGAGATCTGCCAATGCTTTAGAAATAATTTAACATAATAATACATTAGTCATTAGCATGCTGTCCAAATACTCTTCACTGTGTGGCCAACAGTAACCGTCCAGTGTCATCTCTTGTATCTTTGCTGGCAATCATTAATAGTATGTGCACAGCACATTGGACTACTTGTCTGCTGGAAATGCTGGGGAAATAAAATCACACAAAAGAGACAAAACAAACAAACAAACAAAAATCAAAAAATGCCACACCGCCAGTCACAAAACTGTGCCGCTAGAGGTCATGGAATCCAGGAACACCTGAGCTTCTGAAAAGCCCGTTTCAATGATCACAGCTGCCTGTAGCATTAAAACCACTGATTCTCAGGTCTTTACTCAGGGAACTTGCAAACCTCATGTATGATATTTACTCACAAATGCACAAGCTGGTGTGGGAAAGAAATAATGGCCGATGGCTTCTTTTTTGTTTCTGCCTTTCAAATCTTGTATGAACGTGTGTATTGGCAAAACGTTGTAGATTGCAACCTGACAAAGGACTCCTGACAGTGTGTTCACGTAGCTCTTAGTCTTGCTCCAGAGAGTGTGTTCGGTACCGATAGTGCTGAGTATCAACATATTCTACGTTCAAAAGAGGTACAGAATCGCAGCTTCTCACACTTCGCTGACATTTGTCTGGCCCAGGCTAGCATACTCTGTGTTATAGCAGTTGCCTCTCACTGACCATCCTGGGGTTGCTTTCCCTCCACCCAGTGACTAGCCTCCATCCAGCAGCCAGAATATTCTTTTAAAGGTGGACATCAAATTACATCCCTCCTCTGATGAAGACCTTTCATTGCTCTTAGTCTTATTCACGATAAAAGTTAGAGTCTCAAAAAAACCTGCAAAGTCCTGTATGATGTGGTTCCCAGTTACCTTTCTGACTTTTTTCTCTTATTACTTTTTCTCCTCACTCTCTACTCAAGTTGTACTGGCCTCCTTGAGGTATTTTTTTAGCCTCCTAGGCATTCTTCAACCCTAGGAACTACGTACTCCATCCTTCCTCACCAATAACATATAAGATAGATAAACAACAAGGACCTACTGTCTAGCACTGGGAACTATGTTCAGTATCTTGTAATAACCTATAATGGGGAAGAATCTAAAAAAGAATGTGTATATATATATATATACACACACATACATATATGTATGTGTAAATGAATCCCTGCTGTACACCTGAAACACTGTAAATCAACTATACTTCAATAAAAATAAATAAAATAATTTTTTAAATCAATACTCATTTAAATTAAAAAATTATTGTTCTATCATACAACCTCACTGTATAGCTTCAGGATTTGAACCTAGGGGAGAAAAGATACGGGACCCTTTCTTAAAAACAAACATTACTCTTTTGGAGGACAGTTTGGCTGTTTCTTACAACACTAAAACACTAAATATACTCTTACTGTATCATTCAGCAATCAAACTTCTTAATACTTATCCAAGGGAGTTGAAAACTTATGTCTACACAAAAACATATGGAAATTTACAGCTGCCTTATTCATAATAGTGAAAACTTGAAAGTGGCAAGATGTTGTTCAGTAAGTAAAATGGATAAACTGTGGTATATCAGACAATGGAATATTATTCAGTGATTAAAATAAATGAACTATCAACCCATGGAAAGACATGGAGAAATTTTAAATGCATATTACTAAAGGAAGAAGGCAATTTGAAAAGGCTATAAACTATGATTCCAACTATATGACATTCTGGAAAAGACAAAACCGTAGACAATA